>NC_055690.1:16342838-16645181 GCF_017639745.1 Melanotaenia boesemani
ACAAAAACAAAATGCTGAGACACCCTGACCGGTTAAATGCGTAATGTTTACATGGTTCAGCAATGCAAAGCTTTTATTTTGAAAAATACCAGATGTTTTTATAATTCTATGTCTGATTTACTGTCTGCCTCTTTTTCTGAGGGGTACCACTTATTTCCATCGGGTGTGTGTGCACCACATTACGGCCTCCTCTGCTGTTCGCTCCTGTTTTAGTCAATAGCCAGGTGTGAACCAGGCATGTCAGATGCATCCCAGAAGTGCCTTGTTGGAGCTCTCCGGTAAACTTATGCAGCAAGATCACAAGATTCTCCAATTCTCCTGTGATTTCGCAGATTCAGCTAGCTGGACTGCATTCACGTGCACTCTGCACCTGGCACGCTCCCGGTGTGGATTGATGCGCCACAGAGGTCAGAACAAAACCGTGTTGTATGTAAAAGTTCTTTAATCACATTACACATTAAAGATGGACACTGATGTCTTGATGTTTGAATTAAATGCAGAATAAAAGTTATCGAACTAATTATCCAGTTAAAATAAGAGCCATATTGCAAATCGTTGCTGTCGGGCAAAAACCTCCTATGTTCAAAATTAGTCATTTTTGTTTTCTTTCATAAATCAGTGTTGTTGGTCACCCTTTATGTCTGTCTGTTGTATTATATTTAACCAAAGATAAATGATGTACAACACAATACCAAGCTTGATGATATTATGTCCAGTTATTACAAAACCATACAGATTTTTTTCATTTTTTGAAAAATGAGAGGAGGTTTGCGCCCGACAGCAGCGAAATTCTTTGAATACAGATTAATGTCTATGTGCTGATATAAAAGGCTACATTCAATGAAGAGAAAAAATAAATACATAAATATAAGTGAGAGCATGCACTACCTTTAGTAGTATGAAATAATCTATCAGCAAGTTATGTTTGTATCTATTTGAAGGGCAGAAACTGACATAAACACTTGTTTGAAGCTTTCAAGCAGGAAGTCTTGTGGCATCAACAGCCTCACTGAGATCAAAAAGGATTCAAACAGTGAAGTCACAAGCCAAAACAGAAACAAGGGCAAGTCAAGCAAAATGATTGCAAAAATACTTTTTTAAAGGGAATGCATACTTTTATAACTTGTAAAATTGTGTTTTCTCAACCATTTTACTGTATTTTACTATGCAATGTACTTTTTTCTGTATATGTGCTTTGTGTTTTCACATTTAAAATATTTATGTGTGTTTTAGGGACTGGAATTTAGCTCAAAAAGCTACAGTCTAGCATAAACCATATTTTCTTCAATAATGTACATGGTCCCTGTTCAATAAACTAAACATAAACAAAACTCTGACAGAAAAAAGGAGTTTAAGGAAACAATTTTTTCTACAGACCAATTAATATCCTTTTATAGTTTATAACTAATCTATTTCACTATAATTAACGACATACTGTATATTTTTTTAAGTTGTGTTTAGTCCAGGGACACAACAATTGCGTTAGATTACACACATTTAAAAGGAATCCAGAATATTTTCTCATTGTTACCTCTAAAAGTCAGGCAGAGGACAATTAGTATTTAAACTTTATACTGTGGGTATTATTTATGGAAATATGGAGCATTTTTAGAGAGGTCCGTTTTAACATTTTATAAAGTCCCAGTATTTCACTAGAAGTGGCTTGTTCCACCTTGCATGAATTCATATCCATTATAGATGGCTAATTCAGCCGTGCTAGCAGTATACACATGTTTACAACTGTCAAATGCACCAAGAGGAGTCACTGAACACAGCTTTCTCACTAAACTGGATGGATCCCAAAGATCTTGTTGTAACACAATCTCTCAAGTACATCAATAATACATATAGTTAAATGTGCCCATGTGCATAGCATAAAAATAAGGCAACCAGTGTGGCACCAGTGTGATGATATGGTGTGTGGAAGGGGAAAAAAGCTTGCACAGGATTAACAATGACAACCTTTTTTTCTTTTTTCTTTTTTTTAATTGAAACTAGAAATCATTATGCTAATTAATTAATCTGTTTGATTTTTCACTTTGTACACTGGTGACTACACAACCACAGGATTAACATTTATCCGATGGGTGTCACCACAAAGCAATTACCTGCTGCCAAGTTGTTAAAGGTGGTTTGTTTAATTCATACTTTCATCTGGTGTCAAAGACGATTTTAAAATTGAGAAAATAGGTGGTAATAGACACGAGGAGGAGCATTAAAGTTAAAGCTCGAATGTTTGAAACTGATATTTTTCTAGGAGGATAGATGAGCACAGAATTGCTTCCTTGGTAATTACTCTGAAATGACACACTGTCAGTTTATTACCAAGCAGAGTCAAAAGTAATAGAGTTTAAAAATTCTTCTTAAAAGATCTTTAAGGAATTTAAAAGTAAAAACTTTGCATGCTGTAAAATAATCCCTTCATTAAAAGCTTTGTTGCCTGTGTGCAGTGAGTGTCCCAATACCCTGCTGAGAATGATGATGACCCTGAAAAACTTATTGAAACTTCTTTAAGGACTAATAATTAAAACTACATTATAAGAACTGAACTTTTGTGGAATTTATCCAGTTCCACCAACACTCAAAAAGAAGTAGGTTTGTCTTGGACATGAATCTGCTAGGCTGAAAATTGGTCCCACTCCGGCCCTGCTGTTGATTCCCGGGGTGAGACAGACTTCAAGATCACAAGTACTTGAAAGTTGTCACCCTGTTAAACCATTTTGGGTATGCAAGCTGCTTTTAATTGTGTATTTAAAGATCATGGAGGACACTGAGGTGTTATCAGTACTTTTAAATACACTGCATCAAATATAATAAAATTTTATGGTTGGTGGTCTTGAGGCCGAGTATTTGTTCTGAAGACTTTGAAAGGTATTTTGAACTTCTGACACTTTCAGTGAGACTTTTTTTATATCTTATGTTCTTTATCATTTTTTCAAAAGTGTCAGATATATGCACTATTTAAAAAGGACAGAGCAAGTGGGCCAGTATTTTATTCACTTAAAATTCAGTTTTCCTGAGAAATGTCTGCAACTGGAAAATGAAGCTGTTTAAAAGTTAACAAGGCAGAGTAATGAGGTTCTTTCTAACATATTCTAGTGTGAAATGAAGTCAAGATGTAACATACTGTTAAACTATACTCCCAATTATATGTTTGATGAGATCCTTCCTGGTATTATATTCACACGCAACATTTATCCAGTAACATCTTTACAGTTTAATTCTTGTGCATGTTTAGAAGTGAGAGAAGCACGTTGATGAATATCATACAGCATTTAGTTAGTAAAGCAAAATGTCCAGAATTGTTATTTCAGTTTTTAATGGGCAAAGCTAGTTTTAATATATTTTAAAAAACAAACTTAACAGGTACAAACAAGTCTGTTCTATTGCTATTTATTCTTCAGCATATCTGAGGGTTTCACCATATGAATCCTTCAAACAAGAAAGAAAAGTGACAGCATTGCCTCCATTGCTTCTCTGCCATCTGCATTTTTCAAATGTTTACTCCAGAGAGTAAACATCCTTCCATTTGTTACGTGACAAGGATTCGCTGCTACTGCTCCTGACTTGTATCAAAGCAGAGACGCAAACTATTTTCAAAATTGATTACTTGTAGCAGCCCTATTTTGAAGACTTCCTAATGACAAATATAGGTTGAACTAAAACGAAACTGAAACTAAAGGAGCATAAAGCAAATATTTGTACCGAACATGAGCCTGAGCAATATTCCTGTAGTGTTGTTACGTTAATTAAATTAGTATTATGGGAATGCCAAAGGAAAGATTAAATTACTGTGTTTTGGTGATTTAACACAAGCGAAATAAGAGCCGGCTGAGAAAATCAGATAAGCTTCCTGTATTTCTGCCTTGACATATTGGAAGTGATCTTATCTTTTCTTTCCCATTTGCTACCCTCATTCTGACTCTTTTTCTGACAGACCAATCCTGTTACATTTGGCAATAAATTCAAGAACATAACACAAATTACTCAAGTCCAAGTGTCTACCAGCATAGAGAGAATTGGGATGTTTTCATAAGGGAGAGAAAATAAAGAACACTAGTTTTTTTTAACCTGTTTTGTTAGTGACTGCCGCACCTCCACAACCTGTCAAAGCGACAGCTCTGACAGTGCTTTGGCACAACTTTGACATTATTTACAGACGTAAATAAGGAAAAATAAAGTGTGAGCTGCTATAATTCATAGTCAGCCCCAGTTCTTGTTTACAGACAAGTTGTCACATTCATTTAGCAAATTACTGGTGCTTTGGGCTCTGTAAAATGTTTTTGCCCTCCCACTTTAGTGAGGTAGAGAGGATAGTTCACAGCACTCAAATCTGTTGCCTCAGAATCACTGATCTTTGTGAAGGGATTATGTAACAAAAGTGCCTTTTTTATTTTAGGTTTTCTTCAGCATTCAATTAATTGCACTAAATTTCAACCCGCTGGAGGCGGCTCCATTACTTTCTCATAACCCTGCTTAGAGGCTTGTAAGGAACAGGATATGCTAATACTTGTCGTGCTAAGCCCTTGTAATCTTCATGCTTGAATTTGTGAACAGAGGACCATGTCTTTTCCACATACTGTACATAGTAATGACATTATACAATGTAGCTGTGTAGGGGAAAAAAGTGGTTTAAATTCCTCTGGGTTTTTAAAAGATCCCAGTGACTTTAATATAGCAACCTGTGATGCTGCATACACATACAAGTGAATTTAATATGACTGAATGATTACAAAACAAACAGCTACAGATAAACGTAATGTTCCCTTCCCCCCTCTGTAATACATTTTCCTTAGACTGCACACCATATGCATATGTAGCAGGAGTCAGCGAACCATGAAATCACTTAGTTTTCATGAAGCCCATTTGCATTTGCAGGTTAAAGCTCAATGGGGCAGAGGAAGTTGTAAAACCTTCATTTAGTAGATCAGCTGTGTCTTATCTTATTATGGCTGATCAAAATGTCACTATGTAAATGATGCCACATGCTAATGTGTTGAGATCTCCACATAGTAACTCACATAACAACCAAAGAGGTATCTAAGTTTGGATAATTCTGCATCATTTTTAAATTAAACCTTATGAAAACTTACCCATGATGATTTTTAAAATGAATTATTGGCTTAGCCTTAATAACAGCTGTTTAGACAGTGGGGGTCTTTCATAAAATCATGTCCTTCGGGTAATATTTTCTCTGCTGATGCGACATGATACAATCAGACCCTGTAAATTTCCATTTAAAGCCAACATATGCTGATTATAGAGCCAAAACTTAATGACTCTTTAAAGCATTTCACCAGCAAACGAAATTTTTAAAAGCACCTGTGAAAATTTTTATTTTATAAATACTGAACCACAAAATAGGAAACACATATATGTCCATAATGAAGGAAACTCAGTTTGTACCTTAAGTCTTTCTTTTTCTTCTTTTTTTTCCACCTACAAAGTCACAAATGACCTTCATGTTTCAAAACAATTTCTTTCATTAAGAAGCTAGAAAAAGACATAATTACTGCAGTTTATTCTCTTGATGATACCTTTCATTTAGCGCTTTTAAAACATAACACTCAAAGGCAAAAGTGAGTTTATTATTTTTATTGACGGACTAATCTTGTCTGTAATGATTCATGACTTACCTGTTGCTTTTGATTAATATCATATTAGGATGTTTGATGTTTAGTAAGCTTCAACATACTATGCAGTTTAACAAGATTTTGGTTTAAAAACATGTCCGATCTTTCCCCAGTGCTCTAATGTAACCGGAGCCAAATGAACTCAAAGACATTTTGCAGCTTCGCAAAGATGACTCAACTGCACAGTATGTGGCCTAAATACTAATGTTGTATTTATACTGTGGCTGTAGCTTTGTGCTAAAAAGGCTGTACATCCATCCATCCATCTATCCATTTTCTGCCGCTTATCCGGAGTCGGGTCGGGGGGGCAGCTGCCTAAGCAGGGAAACCCAGACTTCCCTCTCCCCGGCCACATTCACCAGCTCATCCGGAGGGATTCCGAGGCGTTCCCGGGCCAGCCGAGAGGTGTAGTCCGTCCAGGGCGTCCTAGGTCTTCCCTGGGGCCTCTTTCCAGTGGGACGTGCCCGGAACACTTCACCAGGGAGGCATCCAGGAGGCATCCTAACTAGATGCCCGAGTCACCTCATCTGGCTCCTCTCGATGTGGAATAGCAGCGGCTCTAGACTGAGCCCCTCCCGGATCAGCGAGCTTCTCAGGGAGAGCCCGGCAACCCTGCGGAGAAAACTCATTTCGGCCGCTTGTACTCACGACCTTGTTCTTTCGGTCACTACCCACAGCTCATGACCGTAGGTGAGGGTAGGAACCTAGCTCGACCGGTAAATCAAGAGCTTTGCCTTTTGGCTCAGCTCCCTCTTCACCACGACAGACCGATGCAGAGTCCGCATCACTGCAGACACCGCACCGATCAGCCTGTCGATCTCCCGCTCCATTCTTCCCTCACTCGTGAACAACACCCCGAGATACGTGAACTCCTCCACTTGGGGCAGGACCCTATTGCAGACCTGGAGAGAGCACTCCACCCTTTTCCGGCTGAGGACCATGGTCTCGGAGGTGCTAATTCCCATCCCAGCTGTTTCACACTCGGCTGCGAATCGCTCCACTGAGAGCTGAAGATCACAGCCCGATGAAGCTAACAGAACCACATCATCCGCAAAGAGGAGAGACCCAATCCTGAGGCCACCGAACCGGATCCCCTCAACACCTCGGCTGCGTCTAGAAATTCTGTCCATAAAAGTTATGAACAGAATCGGTGACAAAGGGCAGCCTTGGCGGAGTCCAACCCGCACTGGAAACTATTCTGATTTACTGCTGGCAATGCGAACCAAGCTCTGACACCGGTCATACAGGGACTGGACAGCTCGTACAAGCGAGTCCGGCACTCCATACTCCCGGAGTACCCCCCACAGGAGTCCCCTGTACAAACATGTATAATTGCTATTTTAAAAGAAAAAATAAATAAAACATGGTATTGTGTTGTGTATAATTATGAAATGCACCATCAAAACCACATTAATTGGGAACTGAAGCCCATCAAATGCTGCCTAAAGCTAAGTAGTTTTCATTCAAGAAATGGCAAGTACAAACACTTAGATTTGTCTATGTGTTTAAAATTGCATAATTTAAAACAATTACAACACAGTTCATTGCTGACATACAAGGTGTAGAGAATTAAGAGAAATAATTACAATTTACAACTTAAAAAAACATATTAACTTGAGAAACAAGTCTACATTATAGTGTACCGTATAGTGCTTATTTTAAATGCTACATATGTCATACGAGTATCGGAAACAATAGATTTGTGAGTATTTCAGGGAATCTCGTTTAGGTGCTCTTTTGGATTATACAAGTGAAAGTAAAAAACTGGATTTAATTAAACTGATTTCTGTCTTTTTCTACAAAATGGGAGAATGAAAGATTTAGTACCTATAAATGTAGACTGTAAGTGGTCAAAGGAAAGCCTATGTATGAATTGTCATCAGAGTGCGAACCATACCGTGGGCTTAAGGGGAGCCGCTTTTTTGCATTTCCTATCTTTTTTCGGCAAGTAAGAACATGATGCCAGCTGATATTACAGCTTGCCCCACAGAACATAGGCGTACCAATACATAATGGTTAACAACTCTTATGCAACAATAATACATAACAGGTGCAAATGTCCCTTGCAAAAAAAAATTTTACCACTCTTTTTGCGAAGATCAACTTACATAGTTAATATTCCCCACATATCACACACGTACACAGCGATGCTTGCCATACACAATATAATGAGCAATGATAGTTTCCCATATTGTAAATAGTTAAAGCAGGTTTTACCTTACCTTTTACACATTTACTTCTTTTAGCTATAGCTCCCCCAGCTCCCCTGTGGTTCGCACCCTGATTGTCATCCTTTTTTCTAGTATTTTTCCCAGTTTCCTCTTTTCTCTTGATGTTTTTTATTGTTGTCATTTTTTTTGTTTAGAGGCTGATAAGCTTATACACTGGAGAAAGGCTGTTGTGTCAATCAGCCCATTAGTGAAATACAACACAGGAGTGCAAGCCACAGTGAATAGTGACCTTTACGAGGACCTATGCTGTGTTTGAAATATCCACCTGTTCACTCACTATAACTCCATAAAGTGCACTCAATAGAGGGTAAAGCTAGAGAGCTGCTGATGCCTTAGGAGCTATTGAATGCTGCAATGCTTCATAATTATGTTGTATCTTTACAGTATGTCTCATAAAAACAACACCAGTGGGTCTGTAAAAGCTCAGTCGGAAGTATGAGATGCACAATGTGCAGATTTTAGTTTATAACATGTTGTAACTGACATCTCTGTGTACAATACTGACAAAGGCACAACATCAATAAACAGTGCTCTTGATAGCACCATCTACACCAGCATTGAAAGCAGCTTTAATATAACTAATAATAATAATAATAATAATAATAATAATATTAATAACAATGATAATAATAATAATAGATGTAGCACTAGTAATAGAATTTTCATTGTTATTGTATTTATTTATCTAGGAATAAGTATCATTATTAACTTTGTATATCCCAAAAATGAATTAAATATGTCATAAGCGTAAGAATAAAAGAACAGTTTTAAGAGCCATGGTGTCCATAGTCGTTTAGCTCATGTGCATACAGTTAAAATCTGAGCTGCAGTGCAACATCCAAAGATTAATCCAAAGTTAAAAGTTTTATGATCGATTCCAGGATTTTTTTACCTGCATAATATTAACAGGTGCAACAATATTTGCAAATAAACCCATATTGAGCACAATGGCCAGCAACCAGAGCTTTATACTGCAAGCTCATTCCCTGCAGCGTAACAGTTCCTGTTTTTACTGGCTCTCTGATCTCTCTTCTATTTGTAGGTGTTTTATGTGATGTTTACAAAGTGAGAAATAGCTGCAGTTCTAATCAGAATGATTTTTTTTTTCTTTTTTTTTTTTTTTAGTAATGGCCTCAAACACAGAAAACCCTAATGGCATTACTGCTGGTTCCCATGCCTCTTATTTAGTTGAGTTGAAGTATACATAAGTAACTCTTAGAAAGTGGCCACAAAGAGAGGTAGTCAGAGGTGGGAGAATGTTGGAAGATAAAACTACAGTACATCCACACTGTCTGCAGCAGGTCTTACTCTTGAAGAGTATATTTTCATAAAAAGGTGTTTCATTTTTCTCCTTTTCTCTGGCAGTAGTCACCCCATGTGAAATGTTTACTGCAAACGTATCGGGCTGAAAAGGTGCTTTGTACTAACAGGAGTGTTTATATCCATTTGTTGTATGGCTAGCCATGACTTCAGTGTGTCTCAGTTGCCCAGAGGTGGTCCACGAAAGGTTTGCAAAATTTGACATGGCATTTTCTCACCACAGTTTGGAAAAGCACGAATACAAGCCATTGGTTTTGAGAGAGCAACCCTTTGAGCTCCAGCTGTGTCGCATCCATTCTTCTCTGTTCTCACTCATCTGAGCCTGTCACATTTCAGAGTTAGACTTATTATTTAGGGATGCTTCATATTTTTTCAGTGCTATACAAAAAAAAAATCACAGCTAGCCAGTAACAGATACAAGGACTTAAGAGTTTGCCACAAGACTCAGTATGGTCTGAATGATTTTCACCCAAGTACAGACTGGGGTGGAAAAAGCCTTGAATTTTTGAAGGCCCTGAAAAACTCTGATTGCCTGTTTAAATTTGCAACTTGAGCCTTGTTGATAAGAAAAAATCAAGTCTTAATAAAAGGCTGACACAAACACCACACCTTTGGACCTCTTTATGAGATCTGGCAGTCTAACATTAACACAACCAGCTTTAATAATGTATAAGACTGGACTGTTTTTTTTTTTTGGTTTTTTTTTTTGTGTGATCTGAACCTATTCCTTTAGTTTCTGTTCTCCTCTTGGTAACTTTGCCCTCCAGCATCACCAGATTCATGAGTATTGATTGTCTGGGAAACACAACCGTACAACCAATTTATCTTTGCTTGACCTCTAATGGTAAGGTTTGTAGAAGCTAAATAAAAAGCTAATTATTCAATCAAACTGCTCCTACAAGAAATTTACCTCGAAACTATATTATCTCGTGTCAAGTAAAGAGCTCAGCTTGGTTTGAGTCAGACTGTTGGGATGGAAGCATTCATTAGTCTGATGCTTTTTCCATTTAAATAGCAGACTAATCTCAGACAAAAACAAATACTAATCTATCATTAGCACCTTACTTGTGGTTTTTATTCCCAGTTGAATTTTCAACCTAGTGAATAAAAAGAGTATATATCTTTAAAACATATCAAGTTCACTCATAATGGCATATGGTTGCTCATGTAATATTAGTTTTACAGCCAGCTCCACTGGTTGAGTTGTGTTTTCTTCTATTAGTTTTAGTTTTCTATTTCCTGTTTTATTTTATTTACTATTGTCTTGCCTTGTTTCAGGTATTTTCACTTCCTGCCCTCCTGTAATCAGCACCTGCCCTGCCCTAATGTGTTCCACTTGCCTCATTGTCCTCCCCTGTCCCCCTGCCAGGTTGTCTGTGTCTCTTGTGTGTCCAGCGTTCCAGCATTTGTCCTCTGTCACTTCTAGTGTTATTACCCTGTATGCTTTGTGTTATTTGCCTTCCTACCCTTCTTGGATATCTTTTGTCTATCTGTTTTTACCACTTGACATTGATTTTACGCTTCTGGTGTGAAGTTTCAGTTTGAATCTTTCCTTTCTGACCCAGTTTCATCACAATTAGTTAGATGTAATTAGTCTTTGACTGTGATGACACAGTTGTAGAAAATTCATGAACACATAGAGTGCTATGATTGATATCTCGCCATAAAGTGCACATGATCCTGTGTGTAAAGCAGGCCATTAATCAAAATGCTGACATGAGGAGTAAATGACAGTAAAGCCA
Source organism: Melanotaenia boesemani (assembly GCF_017639745.1). Classification (NCBI taxonomy): domain Eukaryota; kingdom Metazoa; phylum Chordata; class Actinopteri; order Atheriniformes; family Melanotaeniidae; genus Melanotaenia; species Melanotaenia boesemani. The sequence continues at coordinate 16,353,765 of NC_055690.1, forward strand.
AGGAAAAGAGGAAATGGTCTGATAACATGTGGTGTCATCGATCTGCTGAGGATGAGTTTAACCTCACGATTATGACAGCTATCAGGCTACACTACACCTCCGAACAGCATCACCATTTCCTGAACGAGTGGCTTTGTTGTTCCTTCTCTGAGCCTGGGTGACATTGAGGATGTCCTTTAACAGCCATGTTTCAAATGTGGCTGCTTTATCTTTATCTTGGAGACTGTGTTTGCTAGTGGGAGAATGGAGCTCTTTGCTGAAAAATTTTATTCTAACCCTAACTTTTACCCTAGTCAAGCAATATAGAAATAACTAAAGCCTGTAATAAATACACAGAACCCTCTTCACATGGCTGTGGTTGAATTGAGCTCCCATAAAGCTGCCATCTATTAAATGCTCTGGGTCCTTGCTCACCTGCCGGCATAAGCTCAGGAACTGTCTCTTCTCTTGATATTTGAGGGATAGAGTACAGAAAAGGGGCATCTGTGTCCAGTATGAATGCATTCACTTAAATCTATTATTTATAAAGCTTTAAAGCTTTTTTTTTCCTCTTCCTGGAAAGATCAGTTGTACCTTTTTTCAGATTTATTTAGTTATTTTTGCAAGGTAGATAAAGAAAAGAAAAGATCATTCTTGCATGAAATTCAAAATAGGTCATTTAGAATATTGTGTCTTTTAAAAAAAAGAAAATTACTAATATGCTTTTCCTGATTGCTATAGCTAGAGATTTCTAATGATGTCTCTAAGCAGCTATATAGCTAAATGTTTAATTCAGATATCTCTCTTTTACAGCCAAATAAAATACCCCTCCTTACTGCCTTTCTAATTCTCCTAACAATCTAATAGTGAAATGCCGACTTCTTGTGCTTTTCTGCAGGTACATTTGTGACTATTTACCTGCAAAATCATGTCAGCATTGTTTGTCTAAAATGATTGTATGTTGATTTGGGAAAGTAAATTTTAAGAATGAGGTTGTTTTGGGATAGTTTTTAGAATTCTTGTAACGTTTTTTATATAAATTTTTCTTCCTTTATAATTCCACCCACGTCAATTCCTCTCAGTGTAACTGAGTGACAGAATGTAGCCGAAGATGGAAACCTCAGTCACTCTTGTTGTCACGTTGAATATTCTAAGTAAGAGCTCTGGCATCACAGAAAGATGACTGTTTCCTTAACAACCATCTTTGTATTGCACAGATAGAAAGGAATCACACTGATGGATAATGACTTGACGGAATAAGTCCTTTGGCAAAATTGCGTGGCACTGATGATTTACTTTTCTGGTTTTTTGCTTCCTCTGCCTGAAGAGAAAGGTCAAATGCTGTGGCTGTGAGAGAAAAAATGGAGCAAGAACGAAAGTGTTTTATATGGTGAAGGGCATACAGGCAGGGGATGAAGTGAGGCCGGTATGTTCCAGATCAGACTTTTCACTCTCGACCAGGTGATGATTTGCTGCTTGAAAATAAAGATAAAAGTGAGGAATCACTGATGAAAGTCTTCCTTTGTAAACACAGCTGACAGCCACACTCTTACTTAGTTTTTCATTTCTTCAACTCTGACATAACTCTAGTGCAAGATGAAGTGGAATTGGAAGAGGATTGAGATGACGTGTCAAAAAGCAAAAGCTTCTGTTATAAATACTTCATTGGCTGGATGAATAGCTGAAGGTGACGGGCCTGGGGTCCCTGTCTGAATACAAATTGGTGTACAGTAAAATGGGAGCCTGAGTGCAAAATTCTGTTTTTTCATGCACGATGACTAGATGCAGACAAATGTGAGTGATATGGTAATCTCTCTTGGATTGCGTGCCGCTGAAATGCAAGCAGAGCTGTGACATGTCTTGTAGCTTGTTTTGAATTTTTTGAAAAAGTGTGAAACTGAAGGCCTGCAACCTTGACAGTCACCTCTTTCCAATGTGAGAAAAAGCAAAACAAGAATGTTGCGTCAAATAAAGCTTCTTTAGAGAACCTCGTTCATTTTCATTATGTGTGGGTCTATCATGGCAATAACCTTGTGTTAAACCATAGAGTAATTATTCAGAGGCATTAATCACTGTGTATTTTCAGTTACAAAATCTCATCACAGGCTGAATATTTACCCGATTTTTGTTTTGCACAGATGAGCCTCAAAGCTGAATCAAAATATAATAAATTTTTCATCACGCTCCCCTTTACACTTTGTTCTCCTTTAGCTACAATGATACAGTGAAATATTAATGACAGGGAACACATTCATAGTATCTTTTTGCTCTGTTTTTCTGGTGCATCTCCTGCTGCTTCTGCTTCTTTCCTGTTGTTCCATAATCAGATCAGGATTCATATCTTGCCCATAGCTGCCAAGTGTGAAAGGGAGCAAGCTCAGTCAATGAGATTATAAATGTATGACTGCATCTCCAGTGTGTTGAGAAATATTTCCTTTTTCCTTGGAATACTGTCTAGAAGTGCAATGTAAACATCCTAAAACAATTTCTCTTATGGTGGTCTTTTAAGGCATATTTTCTTAGCTGGAACAAGTCTGACAAAAAGTCTTAACATGTTTCTTGTTTTTTAGTTGGTGTTTTCCTGTGTCGCTAGTGGGAGTTGCCTTCCTCCACCCTGAGTCTCTGAGCGCCACCTGATCAGGATGCTGATGTGGAACCTGTAATGGAGACCAGGGCTTGATAGTTGGTGAGTTTGTCCCATTTTTTCCAAGCCGCTGCACATTCACTGTGAGCAGTTTCAGGTGCACCGCTATCTCAGACAGCTCTAACTATGCTAAAAATGTTGCATTAGCAGTAATGCATCAGCAGATTTAAGATACAGCAATATGTGGAGCAGCAGGAGGAATTTTTTTTATACAGAATATACAGATACATAACAGGTGCAGAGCAAAAGTGGGTCAATTTAATTTTTGTTCATTCTTTTATGAGCAGAATTCGTTTTACACTGTTAAGCAAAAACTGAGAGGACTTTTTCAAATCAGAGATACTTTATGTTGTGTTATGATTAAATCATATAAAGATTAAACACATTGCCATGAACAGATATTAATTTAAAAATATTGATGTCAACAATGTGATGAAAATGTGTAAATGTACAATCTGAACATAAACAAGTAAACAATAACATACAGGATTGTAATGATTAAAAATCTCTGTGTAGAGTAAAAGTGGTGGGAAGCTATTGTGTCTGATTTAAAGGTAGGGTAGGGGATGTTTTCCTGGATCATTTTTTACTATATTAGAGGGCGGCATGGCTCAGCAAGGTGGAGCAGTCGTCTTGTAGTCTGAGGGTTGCCGGTTCGATCCTCGGCCAAGTTGAGTTCATGTCAAGGTGTCCTTGGCAAGACACCGAACCCCTAATTGCTCCTGATGGGTCGTGGTTGAGCGCCTTGCATGGCAGCTTCCGCTGTCAGTGTGTGAGTGTGTGTGAATGAGTGAATGTGATGTGTGATGTAAAGCGCTTTGGGTATCATTCCAGGTACAGTAAAGTGCTATATAAATACGGACCATTTACCATTTACCATATTGCTGAAAATACATTTTGCACCTTGATTACAGCCAATCAATTAAATACTCTTACACACACACAAAAAAAAGAAAATGTAGTCACATGTGGAATGGACGGGACTGAAAAATCACCATCCAATCATTTTAACTGGCCCGTTTTAAAAGATTGGTTGATGGTATGTCTGTTAAACTCATCTGCCATTTGTCCTTCAACCCGTCTGTGAGAATATTTATTGGTTTCTGGCATTACGTTGTCATTTTAACAAGTATTAAACCAGTTAGAGGATAAAACAGATCGGACGAACTGCAGTGATAGTAATACTGTAGCGGTTGTTTTTACCAGGCTAAGTTTTCCAAGTAAAAATAGCTGGGGACACACTACACAACTTTTTGCCAGATTTTCCCCTCGATTTCCAGTTGTGTGTAGTCTGAACTACTTGGCACTCGTTGCATGTTAGCCCAGATCTGTTAGTGTGTGATGGGGTTCAGACTCAAATTGGCAAATGTGTGAGGCGAACAGACCATGCTTGACTGCAGTCGCAGCATTTCAAAAGTCTTTGAATTTTTTGCGGTGACTCTGGTAGTGTGTGTGGTTTACCGACAACTAAAATACACACATTACCATGAGGAAAATGCTAGCGAAGGTTAGTTAGTCGATGCTGCCCAACGCCTGTGAACCTTCAGGAACAAGTATTATGCCTTTCTGCGCTTCTGAGGCGTGGCTTCAGAGAGAAGTCTGAAGAAAGGGTTTGAACTTTTGAATTGTGTATTTTCAACAAACCATTTTTCCAGGATCTCCTACCCTACCTTTTAGTGACTGATTAGTTTTTAGTTAAGTGACTATGCAGATTTGACTGATACATTGCACAGTACATGTTACTACACTATCAGTATACTAAGCTGTGATTTATATGATTTGTAAGTACAGTAGTGATGCAGTAAGTATGCAGTGAAATTTCTGACGGTACACAGGGCTCTAGACTGCAGCCATTTAGTTGCACTTTGGTACCATTTTCAAGGCAATCAAAATATATGATAGAAAAAAAATCTTTGTTTTTCTATCATTACATGAAATCTGGATCAGGAGGAAGTAAAAACTGGTGCATGTATGATTTATGTGTGCATGTGCTTTATGTGTTGGGGGAGAAAGACCCTCTTCTTAGATGATGAGATCCGTAATTTCTGGTGAGGATAAGATGTGGAATCAGCTGGCAGCCCCAAGTTGAAAAGGAAAACTCCTCAAATTGTGCAGTTTGCACAGTAAAAGTAATGCAAAGAAATGCCATTAATTTAATGTATCGCCACACAACCCAACCTTTTATTAGAAAACTAGTTTGCCAACTAAACTGCATAGAGCACTCATAAAACTCTACAAGTGCAATGCATTAACTCTGGGGTACAGATGCACTGTTGGAACCTCAGCATATTTTAAAGGCAGGAATCAACTAATCAATAATATTCAGTACATCCCACCATGTTGTAAGTGTAAAGGGAGAGTCGCTATTTGCCACATTGAGGGGAGCTTAATATTTTTTTCAGCTTACCTGGAAAAAAACATTTTGTGGAAAAAAAGTAAGAGTTTAGCCCACAGAAATACCAAGGAGTTGAGTAATAAGTGATAACTATATGGCATCTGCAGTATGGCAAGGTATGGCAAACATATCAACCTAATGATCTACGCCTCTAAAAGCATCATTTTAGTATTTTCTGTTATTTAAACTCTTTATAGTCAAATCATTTATTATTTACTACTGCAGTTGAGATGAAAAAAGATATAGATGAGTTGTAAAACTTTAATTCAGGGGAACTTCTAAATGTTTTGCTTTTTTGTTCCTAAGCTTACCAGTGCTTACCAGAGCACCAGTGTTTCTAGTGGAAAATTTTGGACTGGAGTCCTGGCTCACATTTCATCTGAGTGTTTGCAACAGCAAAATTTCAGAAATAAAAATGGGAATGCAAGAGCTCAGATGAAAGGAAGGGTGTAGTTTAACAACACCAAAGATATGCTTAAATCTTTGGATTCTTGATGTTCCAGCACAACAAACTCATGCTCACTCTTTGATATAAAAAAGTATCAGCTTTTTTTGGAGATCACTATTGAATGGGTGTATATTGTATATACCTTAGAAAGGAAATAGCCTGATGGACCTTTCATTGTCTCATCTATCCTGTTTTGATAGAACAAAAATGGAAACAAACAGAGAAAATGAGGATTTTCAAAAGCGAGGGGGAGATTGGCTTTGTTCTCAAACAAACTCTTCTTTAAATTGTTTGCCTCCTACCTAAATGACTAAAAGGCAAAGTCCACCTACCTAGTGTTTTATGTTAATTTGACTATCCCTAAGTATTTTAAACTTCCGCAGCAGTACATAAACACTATTTCAGTCAAACATGATACAGTATAGTATGACAGCCAATTACAAAACAGCACATGACAGGATAGAGTTAACAGTCTGTGCAAGCTCTTCAGAGAGTACTCAGCCGAGAATAATTGTGTGCATCTGAAGTGTAGAAGCTGCCTGTATCCCCTCAGAATCTGTATGCTGCACTCAGAGTAGGTTTGAATCCTGAAAATGTCATTGCACTGCATCCAGGAGCTTTATCTGATCCACCTTGCTGCCAGTAACTATACTTTGTTGAGAACATAGTTTTAGGTAAAGGTCTGGGTGATTCCCTCTGGAGCAGCTTTGTAAAGAATGGGGATTTGAGGTGAGGTAATTTTGCCTACCTTTGACCCTCTGTGGTCAGAACCCCTGTGGTTTCAGCGGTCAGAGGGTGAATCGCACATGACGAGAACAGAGAAATATGATTACTCCCAAATGTCCTCCTCTGGTTCAAAGGGAATGGCAGGGCAATGCTAATTAGCCAGCTTGTGTTATGAAATTGAACATAACCGCTGTTCCCTTCAGTGTTTTCCCTCCTCCTTCTCGTACACTTAACAAGCAGCATCGACAACACTCACACATCCTGCATAACTCTGCATATTTTTGTGTACTGTAAGACATCTTGTTCTGTCTGTGTCCAAAAAAAAAAAAAAAAGATTAATTTCCATAGTTCAATTAACAGGTTTTTGTAATTGTTGTTATTATTATTTTTACTGAGAGAAAGATTTAAATTCACCCTTTCTTGTCAAATCGGTTTTGAAAGTTTGGCCATTATGTATTTTAAGTTCGAGGGTGCAACTGCAACTGCAATCACATCGCCACATGCAGAATGTCTCTTTCCTTTAAAAAAAGGCCTACAGCTATTTAAAGAAAATGCAGTAAATTTTGGTTTACAAACACTACATCAGGGGACTCCAACCTGCGACTCTGGAGCTGCACGTGGCTCTTTGGAACTTCCACAATCCCTCTAAATACGTGGCTAAAATATTTTTTTTAAATCTATCTTTCTTGTCATTAGGTTGGAAACCAGGGACTTTTTTTTCTTTTACATCATTTTCCACAAATATCTACATCCCTTAGAAGAAAGTCTGTCTATCCTCTTTTTATAAAGGTTTTCTGTTTTTCTTTATTTTAAAGCCTTAAAAATGGAAATAAAATTGTGGTTCTTCAAAAATAATAAATATCCTATGGTGGCACTTCATTAAAATATATATTAAGTTGCCTTTTTGAAAAGTCTCGTAACATTTGCATCTCTAAAGTAGTTTTATTTAGCTGGTTGAGGGAAAAATGGCTCTTTGGATTGGAAAGGCTGCAGACCCCTGCACTAAACACATAAACAGATTTAGCAGCAGTTTTCTCTTTAAACAGCAACAGTTAAAATATTTCTTCATATATATTTATAAAATCAAATATTTATGACAAAGAAGGATGAAATGCTCAGGATTTACTAACTAAAAGGTAAAAAGTCAGCAGGATGAATTTAAAGCTGTGAAGCTGCTTCCTTCTAAACACAGAAGGAACAATATGTGATGAATATCAGCATCAGGTGAACAGACAGAAAGCAGGATGAGAATCTCACAGCTCCTAGATGGTGACGAGAGAGAAATATTCACAATATGCACAATAACTTCCATCCATGCAGCTTCAGTGCTTCATTACCCAGATTTTTGGCCTATAATTTCTCCAAACTTTAAATTTTAGCTTGGCTGCAGCTGCAGCCTCCGCTACCAGGAGTTAAGGGTTAACATCTTTGTAGCATCAGGTCTGTAGATGTAACTATAAACATGTGTGGTATCCACAGAAAGTTCAGAGTCTCAGCTACCAGCTCAGCAAAATTTATGTTTGTAAAAATATATTCATAAAATGTCTTACCTTTGTCGCCATGTTTCTGTGGTCAAAGCCAGTGGCCAGCTAAAAAAAAAAAAAAAAACCTTAACGCGCGATTTAAAAAATTAACGCCGTTAATAAAGCGTTGCTTTAACGCGTTAACGTGCCCAGCACTAGTTTTAAGATAAAACAGTCCGCAGTGACATGTCAAGGTTTGTAACAGTGAAGACATTAGCAGCTCTCCTTGACACTGTAGGTTTTGACAGGTTGAGACTGTGACACTGGTTTAGTGTGGGCCTTTAAAGCAACAATAGGAAAGGATTATTTGTGCGTGAGCACATATTATTCTGCAAGAATGGCAGCTGTCATGATGGATATCACCTTTTGTTCATTTAACTACAGCACAACAGGGTCAGGTATATATTTTTAAATTACTCCAATAACACTAGATCCTGTAGGGAACCATAATCATTAGCCATCAAGGCTACACACCATTTATCAAACAGAACATTTTTTTCTGTAGTGAATTCCATATGAGTCTGTCCATCAGCTTTTCTCTGCTGTTAAAACTTTTTGTCTGCGGGCTTAAAGAACCAACACATAGGCCTGCAGTACTGCTTTTTTCACTTTTTCATAGTTCAGGTTGTCCTTTAGGGAGTTCTGCTACTACCTCCTTAGCTTTACTCAACAACTTGCACTTAACAAATCAGGCCAAATATGTTGAGGCCACTCCAAAGCACCAGCGATATGTTCAAATGCTGCAAAATATGAATCCACTTCAGATTTGCGAAAAGCAGACATCAGTGTAACGCAGGTCCTCAAATCTAAGGCGATTGTAAACACAGAGGGGGAAACTGCAGGGATATCAGTAGAGGTGGGCAATCCTCAAGCCTGAGCATCCTACTCAAACCGACATAGCTTCACAGCCTTCTCGGCTTCAATCTCCAGGTTTCTGACTTCCAGCATCAACTGACCCTGTCTGGTCTGTGCTTTTTCCTGACCGTTAATCTCAAGACGTCCCAAATGAACTTTTAACCAAGTCTCCTCGCAGGCTCCAGAACTGGCAGAAAAGTGGATTGTAAAAAGAGTAACTGGCGTCCTGCCCCGTTCACCTTCCCCTACATCCACCTTAGCAGCTGCGCTAGGAGTGAGAAGCACTGCCTCATCTTTAGGGCTCTGCGTAAACACCAGGCACACAAAGCACACCAGAGTCCACCAATTGATTTACCACCAAAGCCTTTATGTCACACTTAGTAGCTTGTTTCAGAACCTCTAGTTTAAAGTGTTTCACAATCTGCAGCAGATCACACTTACGGCAGTTGTCAAGCAGGTCGAAGGAGGAAGCAGCTACAAAGTGCTCCAAACTAAAGGTAGATGCCATGCTGAACAGAGACATGCTGCAGAATAAAAACACACTCTGGGCAAAGGCATTACCAGCAGAATCCCGGACAAGTCCCCACTTATGTTAAGACCTGGCTCAGGAAAGAGTAAGTAACATAAAATAGAAATGCCCAGATGTAAAGAGGAGTAACAGGAAGAGTATTGTCCTAAGTGGCAGGTGGAATTCAAACAAACAAACTAAAAAAGGAGACACGAACCTAGACCTCAGCAAGACTTAGAGGTCTTAGAGGTTTTGAATGTTTGGGGTCACCAGAGTTTTATGATATCAAAATGGGGTTCCAAGCTAAAAAAGGTTGGGAACCACTGCTCTAGGAGTTTGCATCCCAATGTATTTATTTGGTGACATAAAATGTTGTTCTGTTTATCTTCAGGTTACCATCACAAGAACATTTGATTTAAATTGGCATCAACATTAATATAAATGAATCCATGTAAACATAAAAATGCCTGCAATTATAGTGTGGATTATTTATAAATAGGATATTTATTATAAATAGGATAGTTATGTTTTAAGTATGAGTTTTAAATGGATTGTTAAATGTAATTTAACAATGTTAAACTACATTTAACAATGATCTACTAACTACTAACAATGTTCAAAATCATCTGCTGACAAAAATACTAAAAGGGTAAAATGATTGTCCTGACTAAAACTAGACTAAAATGCTGACGTGACTAAAACTTGACAAATAAAATTATGTTTTCTTGGACTAAAATAAAGACTAAAATGCTCGACTTATAGTTGACTAAAACTTGACTAAATAAAAACGGGATGAGGTCGACTAAATGTGATTAAAACTAATAAGCGCAATTGAAACTTGACTAAAACTGAGACTAAATTTAAAAATAGCTGATATTTTAACACTGATAATTAACACTACTACAGAATGAGAGAACTGCCTAACAAATGAATACAGCTGTCCCTGAACAAGGGGATGCAGCACCTTTTATCCCTGGAATGAGGCAGCAGCAGCAACAGCGTGGCGATGTGGAGCCAATCCAAGCCAGGTGATGAAACACAGTGATTTCCCTCTCATTCAAGATGAGAGGGAACAATTAGACCAGTGGGTGACAGCCATAACACAATGCTTTAGGGTAGAGTTAAGAGGGGGTTAAGTTACCTTAAAATTCTAGTACATATCTCCCTGCCCTTGTGTTTTGTGGTCTTCTTCTCTTGTCAAAGTAATCTGAATCTTTCTTTTGGTGTTTCCAGGAATACCAAGTGTCAAGAGCAGTGACAGGCTAGCACATGGGTATTCTTGGGGCTTCCAGCAGATGACGCCATGTTAAGATGTCACCTTTGCACCTGATTCTTGTTACTACAGCTCTAATCATCCACAGATATTAAGCTGTACCCTCATGTGTCTGATGCTTCTTAGAATAACAAGGACTTTGTCAATTTAAAATGTTGTAGCTGAAGCTCTTTCGAATATTCGTGGAGAAAAATGTGGTGAAAATCAAATGTGCTTGCATGTGTGAGAGCACAAGTCAGATACAAAAGACGCATAGCTCGAGGGGCATTGTGCTCAGCGTCTTGGAGCTCTCTTTCATTTTCTTTCTCAGTCAAATATCTTTTTGTTAGTGCAGATGCACTCAAGGTTGGCAAACACATTTGAGACTGAGTCACTTAAACATCCACATCTTGACACGCAGCTGATTCACTGTCTATTGATTTCTTCATACATCGTATTCTTTTGCACCATTTGTTATGTATCCACACAGGGGAGAAGGCATTGTTTGAGCTTCTCTGCACATATGTCTGTCTCGGTGCTCTCCGGTTTGCAGACTATAAAGGCAGAGGCCTGTTTAATGACACGTGGAGGTGCAACTTTATCCCATAAGCCTCCTCATTAGTTACAAGGACCATAACTGAGTTTAAAATCCATTTACATTAATGGCCAGGAATACCACAGTGTTTGTGAGCATAAACAGGGCTCTATCCTAGAGTGGCAAAACAAGAGGATCTGTATCTCTGTTGTCATGCAAGTGTAAACCCTGGAGCTTACTCATTCAAACTGAAAGGTGGATTATGTTTGATGCAACTTGTACTGCAGTTCTTGCATCTAAAAAGGCAAGCTCTCCACCTAACAAAGCAGCAACAGAAATCTTCTACTGGCAACTCTTTTTTATAAAGTTATCATTTTATTCACTGCTGCAGAAATCAGTTGGACATCACAAATTGCAGAGCAGGAGAAAGTCTTTTCCCTCATTCCTGGCAGTAGCTGCTCAGATTAGTGTCGGTGGTGGAAGTTCAACAATACAGACAGAAACATGCTCAAGTGTGTTTAAGTGGGGAACTCTGATTGTTTGCATAAATTAGTACAGTTTTTTTTTAAGTTTTTAAGTACTGTTTTCCTCTTCCTTCTGGAGCTGCATAATGAATAATCTTTGTTGATTTTATTTAAAGAGAATTGAAGCTTTTCTCTGTAAATTATAAAATAAATATTAAATATAAATTAAAACTGGATATGATGTGAAAAGCTAGTAGAAAACGCTGTTTATGTAAAGTGTGATCTATGAACACGCATAATGACGTCTTGTTCAGAAAAAAAATACAACTATAACCTAATGTTTTTCACCTGCCTTTCTTTTATCCTAAATGGGAGCATCTGGACATCATTCCTCAAGTTTCTAACCACTGCTGTGCACAGTAAGTGACTTGTGATGTAATGCAGCCAGTATTGGTGACCATCTGTGCATTTGTCCAAAAAAAGGTCTTGACAGGTTCCCATTTCCTTTCGTATCGTTTACAAATACAGCGTATGGGAGTAGGCAGCATGATAGTGGCAGACGAATAGCTGGTTATGAGCCACAGCTCCTCCATTGTCTACCATGCTGCAGAGAAAGTGGGAGCCCCTAAAGAGCCCTGGCAGAGTCTTTGCTTCCATCTGTCTGCATGCCTTGCAATGGAGCCCAACTCACACCACTTGAGATTATACTCACGTCCAAGCTGTTACTGTAATTTGCATTGGCTCATAGGCAGAAGAGAGTGAGGAGGAGGTGGAGTTGCACATGAGGCAGGGATGTTATAAGTGGTCCTGGCAGCACAATGAGCTTGCCAGGGTGTAGCATTATAGACGAGTGGCATGGGCAGAGCTATATTAAAGTGCAATAATGGGATTGAGCAGGTTGCCCTGCTGTCCAAGATTATAGTTTGTGTTTGTGCATAAAGTAAATTATAGAAAGATATTGTTGGAAACCATCTCAGACACATTCAGTAGTGGTGTTGTTTGCTGTACAACTGCTTTGTTTACAGTTCTTTCTTCTTCTCCCAGCACTTGGAGACACTCAGTCACAATACTGATCCAAATTAAACATGTCTAACTCACTGCACCCCTTTGTTATGTATTTCACTAATTAACAACTAATTTTCTTCTTATTCATTCAAATGAAGGATCACACACCAGAAGAAAACCCACACAAATGCAAAAACATAAGCTAAATTTACACAAAACACAACCAAGGCAAAGGATCAGACTTAAAGACACACAAGCTGTTGCACTGTTTCAGACCGCGCCTCTAACCAAGAAGTGGTCATTAAGTCTCCTTTAAAAATTCATTAACATCCACAGCAGCAGCTTTGTTTACACAATTTTCTGAACTGAATTGCTGTTTGCTCTTAAACATGGCAGCCACTCTATGTGACAGAGTAGCTGACTATATCTTTAAAAGAATCCACCCTAAATTTAGATCACGTTTACCTCGAAAAGGAATGAAACTACGTATTTCAGCTACTCATTGCTTTCTAATGTCCTCATTTTTCAAATTTAATTTGTTTCTAACTTGATAGCTTTCAGACTACAATTTGGTTCGTCAGCAAATGTATATAATTTACTAATTAAATAGGGGCAGACAATATAGAGCAGTTCCTGATAAAGCCACCTTCATCAAATAGGTTGTAAACTAATTATGTATAGCACAGACACAGCACACTGACTTGTAAAGAACTTCCTTAGCTCAGAGTCAGTTCATAGGCAGTATTTAATGTCTTATATCCTTAACAATTATTCTCATCAATGAACCTCTTGTTACTTCAGTTATTAAGTTAAATTGGATCTAACAATGTGGCTGAAGTATTGTGAAAACAGACTGGGGTTTAAATGCCAGGCCAGTTTTAATCAGTTTCATTTACTTTGGGAAGTTGGTAAGACATCAGCAGTTTTTATACAGCAGCCAATCTATTTTCTGTAACACTGGCTTTCCATTATAGTGAGTGAAATTGACTGTTGTGTGAGTATTCAACCACATTAATTGTGTGCACAGCCATGAAAAAAGTGTGTAGAATGACAAAAAAAAAAAGATAATAATTATTTGACAAAAGAAAAAGAGCTAAATGTCTGTTTCAGTCTCAAATAGCGGTCCTGACAGTTTTGTGATTTACTCATGGTGTAGATTGAGCAGTGTTGGGCATGTTAATTTATAAAAGCATTTATTATTGTTACTGATTAATTCTTAGACTTAGAGAATGTCACCATCTAAACTAAGATATTTCTTTGGTCCTCTTAAAAACTGAACATTTCTCAGTTTTTAAAATGCATAAATCTAAAAAGTCAGACATAGGTCGTCCTTGCACCCAACAATTCACTAGATTCACTAGTCATCAACCCCGGCCAGAACCTGGTCTGATATTGTTCATCACAGAGGTAAATCCAGCAGGAAATTTAAAGCTCCAGCACTCATTCCACCACCTGAAGTCTCACTGCAAAATAAATATGATGTGTTGACTCATATTAAAATAAATTATGATGAATGTAATGCAAGGATCTATAAAAACTCAAGAAATAGTCCTAAAACTCAGCCCAGGGCTAACCAGAGCAGGAGGAGAGGCCAAAATTCCACAAACAGGAGGACTAGAGAAGCTATCGGCACCTCCACACAAAAACAAATAGACACAATTCTGATGGGGACTCCATAACACAGCATGTAACGATGGCAAAGATGGAAAATCTAACACTTTTTGATACATCAGTCAGGGAACTGATAGAGATCTCCTGAAGAAAGACTTTTCTCTGCTGTTGGAGAGACTGTGTCAGTTTGGAGCACACCGTGTTTACATTTCAGGACCCATTCCTACAGCGGGTAAAGGAATTGAACTTTTCAGTAGACTTCTTGGCCTGAACACATGGTTATCAAACGCATGTATCACCCATTGGATAAAGTTCATTGATAATTTCAATATCTTTTGGAACTGTAAGGAGCGATTCAGACCTGATGGTGGGCATCCAAATCTAACTAGATGCAGATTACTTGGTGCACACTTGCGTCATGCTGTTGGGACAGCAAACCCAAACATGAGTGTACAGATAAGAACGAAGGACACAGCAGAGAGGCAATCAACTCCCAGCTCTCCCCCCTCACCAGACCCTCTTCTCCACATCACCAGAGGTCTTCAAAGGATGTCTCTATCCCAGTCTGAACCCCAGCGACCACCATCTACCAAGAAATACAGGGCTCCCCTTCCTCATCCTCCTCTTAGATCATCTGTCCTGGCAGAGCAGAACATGGGAAGATGTGCAGGAGGTTCACAGAGCAGCAGCAGAATTCACAACAAAGATAACATGCCATGATGCATTCAGGGTCCTTGCTGTAGTTTTGCTACTACTGACACCTGAATGAAGGAGAATTTTCTACAATTAAATGAAGACAAAACTGAGATTATTCTGTTTGGTAGCAAAGAGAAATGGGTCAGCATTGGCAAACACCTGGAGACTCGGGCTCTTAAAATCACTGACCAAGTTCGTAATCTTGGAGTGTTGATAGACTCAGACCTGACTTTCAGCAGCCACATCAAAGTTGTCACTAAGAAACTTTTTACCAGCTCAGAAACATCAACAGAATTAAAAGTTTAGTCTCCCAGAAAGTCCAAGAGAAACTCATCCATGCATTCATCTCCAGTAGGCTGGATTATTGTAATGGTCTTTTAACAGGACTTCCTAAAAAGAGCATTAATCATCTTTTAACCAGAAATAAAAGATCTGAACACATCACACCAGTTTTGAAATCTTTACACTGGTTTCCAGTCAGTCACAGAATAGATTTTAAAACCCTTCTGATTGTTTACAAATCCCAGAATGGTTTAGGCCCAGAATACATCTGTGAAATGTTCAGAGAATATAAACCTAGCAGAGCTCTTAGATCCAAAGACTCTGGTCAACTAGTCCAGACCAGAGTCCAGACTAAACATGGAGAAGCAGCATTTAGCTGTTATACTGCAAACAAGTACAACAAACTGCCAGTGGAGATTAAACTTTCATCAAATGTAGACATTTTTAAATCCAGCTTAAAAACATTTCTTTTCTCATGCGCCTATGCATGAAATCTGCATGTTAACTTTTTAAGTTATCTTGCTTTTAATCATTTTAATGTAGTTTATTATTTTATTGTGATTATGTGTTGATGCCTTTTACTATTTCTCCACACTGAAATTTTATTTCTTGCATTTTATCTGTTTTTGCTTCATTCATTGCATTTCTTTTAATCTTTTTAAGCTTTTTATTATTATTATTATTATTATTAATGCACTTGCATTGCTTTCTGCACCCTGCTGAAATGTTTTATGTAAAGCATTTTGAATTGTCTTGTACCAGAAATGTGCTATACAAATAAATTTACCTTGCCTTGCCTAGATTCAGTACAATTGGGGATTGTAACATTCAGCCGGTCCAGATTAGCTTTCACATTGCACATTGTCAAACAAACTGAACCTTTTAAATAATATACTTCCCTCCACACCTGGCGGAATTACTGAAGCAAAAGACAAGACAAACGATTAACAAGCAAGCTTGCTTGTCTATTGTTTAATGTGGGGCAACCTCTATTTCCACCACAAGTTGTAGTCCACTTCCTGCATGTGGTTTACTTAGAGCAAACCAAGCCATATGTTTTAGGTGCATCAGAGTTCGCTTGTGTTCATTACGTCAAATGAACTAGATTTTCCGAGCAAACAAAGTAGGATTCGATTAAGAAGGGCTGGTGTAAACACAGCTGGATATTTTTAAAAATGCAACTTTGCAAAATTGTTGTCTTATCACCGACAACCCTAATAGTCCCATCAGTAAAATGTTAAACTCTTTTCCTAAATCAGGAAACAGGGTGAGATGAAACAGCTTTGCTGCCTTAAAAAACTACAACCCAAAATGTTTTCTCCCAGAAAAAGTTGTAATCTGCTTGGCACTTTATACTTTTTTCTCTAGCCTACTGGTTTTCAGTAACAGGCTTGTTCAGGAGTCCTCTGCTAATTGCAGAAGAATGACATATTTTGCCTTTTTTAATTATAGTGTTTTGGTTAAATTATAAATCATTATAACTTTTTTTAATCTATGGTTTCCCACTAATCTACAACAACAATGTACCAGGGACAGCAGCAAGGGTCCTACAAAATTAATAGGTAGATTTCATTTTAGTATATTAAAGATTTTACACATTTCAGAAAATCTACAAAAATGCTCATTTGCTCTGGTTGTTTTTCTAAGTTTTTCCTCCACTAATGAGTCAACCCTCCACTGATCATTGAGGGCTGTGTAATTGCGGTAAACAGTAGCTGTTGCTGAGTCTTTAGCAAGTACTGTGGATAAAGAAGGCACTACAAGATGTTATTAAAATTATGGCAAATGTCAAGTGAAATAAACAAATTGTGAAAAAATGAATATGGCGAGAAGGGGGCAGAGCACTGTGGATAATGGAAATTGAGACCTTTGAACATTTTCATTGCACTTAGTTGCTTTCATCTTTTTGCTGATATTGATACTGATAGCAGATTTCCCACCTCTCCCAAGTGTTAAAAAAAAAGAAAAATTGCAAATATTTCTTGCTATGAAATTCAGACCTCAGAGAATTCAAACTCTTTCTTTTGCTTAAAAGTATTTGAATAATACTGTTTTACCAACAGGGAAGAAGGCAACTAACTCAATAGCACAATAAAAACGTAATGTAAAAGGCTTTTTGTGCCATCTACTTATTAATGAAACCCTGTTTTAAACCTTGACTCCTGGAAATAAAAAACATATAGAATTTTTTTTTTTTTTTTCTGCAGTCTCAGTGCACATGAGGAATTGTCTGATACTGACACTTACCATAACAAAATTCCTGCAGAAATACTAATTAACCATCCACTTCACAGTTTAAATGTAAACAGAAGAAAAAGCCGCTGGAAATTCATTGCTCTCACATGGTCTCCTCAGCAACCAGTTACCCTCAGGAAGTCCTACAGAACTGTTCTGGTCTGAAAATGCTTGATCTCATTACTTGAAACATTACAGATGATGGCATGCACACATTTTACATATTTCTAAATACATTAGTGCGTTATCATACAATCACAAACGAGCTGTCACATAGCAAACCGTGAAGTTGGTCAGTTTCCAAGCCTTTGGGGAAGAGCTCAGTAGGATGCAACACCTTATTGTTACTCTTGGACCACATATTGGGTTAATCCAGATCTGCATTTTGAGGATTACACTTTAGAAATACTGAATGAAAAACGCCAAAGTGTCAGTGCTTTTCTATGGTTCATCCGCCACAAAAAGAAAGCAAAATAAGATCAGCGTAACTGTTCAAGTAAACAAATATACATATGCAAATTAAACCCAAGTAATCACACTTGTACAAACACAACTGGTGCACAGAATTGACTTTTTTTTTTCTACGCAACAAACATAAAGTGGCTGGAACATAATAATTGGTGAAGGGCTGAAATGGAGCATGGGTTCATTTTATTTCAATTCCCTTAATAAAAGCCAACAGCGGATAAACCCACACTTGATGTGAATTTGATGGCCTACTGCCACTCTGTGTGTGTTGACATTTTGGTGTGCTTCATTTGATGCAGAAACAGGATTAGTAAAGCCTTCAATATATGTTTGACAGACGTTCTGCTTAAACCTGCTTTGCACTGACTTTGCTATGAAGTGTGTCAAATTGAAGCTGTGCCGTCCATTATTTGCATGATATTGCACATAGTGAATCACACGCAGCTACTACTGCCTCACTCTAAGGTTGTAACACACTCATAGGCATTACAGCCTTGAGTGATTTTGGGACACTGTCCTCTATATCAATTAGAGCTGTATGAATTTGCCATTATTGCATCCAGTTATTTCAGAAGATTTATTCATGTGGAGCCTGTTGGTAATAAATCTCAATTGTATTTTCTAATGAAATGATACTGTGGTCAAAAACTAGAAGGCGCATGTTGGATATTTAAATATTATTTGACTTACAAAGTAATGAATGTGGTTATTTAATTTTGAGGGTCTAGATGGGAAGAGTACAGAGCTGCCTCAAGCTAAATTCAGATTTTAACACACTAATGTGCTCGGAGTGATATGGTGCAATGTTTAGCAGGTTCACCAACTTATTTTAATGTGTTAGCATGCTAATTTGCTAATTAGCACCAAACATTAAGAACAGATGAGACTGATGATAATTCCATGGAATATTGGAATGATGGCACTTCAAGAACATTTAAAAGAGAAGTGAATGTCAATGCCTGTACCAAATTTCATGATTATCTGCACATTACTTAATACATCATTAAATGAGAAACTGCCTTTTTGAGGCAGTTTGGAGATAGATGGTTAAAGAAACATGGTGATCCATCCACTGAATAGTGGAATATTTTAATCCTTTAGGTGCTGGACTTTTTAAAGTTTTCTAATTTCATATACATCAGTGTTTCCCCTAGTTTTTTTGGCTTTGGGGTGGCAGGTGGTGCAGCCAAATGCCCATGAGCGCAGCCCCCATCGGCTGCACAAGCCAGCAGCTCATTCCTGGCAGCCGATTCATATATCTGCCATCTAGTGGTGGTAAGTGGTAAGGGGTTTAAGTTCTCTGGCCTGGTGCTTGTTGCAATTTTGGCAACTTTGGTGCCTAAAGGGTTAAGCTGCCTGACCAATCGATGTTCAGAGCAAGTTACATACCTGAACTGCCATACTCTAAAAATCCTATGTATAATGGTGTGAAATTCAGTTGCTTTAGTTTAAGTAGCATCAGCAATGTTCGTTCTACATTAGTGATTTTGTAAAATGTCCCTTTAATATTGAACTTTTAGCAGAAAACCACCTTAAATACATAAAATTGTTTATATTAATGACAAATCGGCTCTTGGCTTCTTGGTTGTCTTGCTGTGCAGTGAAAAATGTGTTTTGTTTTGTTTTGGTTTTTTTAGAAAAACTTTTTAGTTAATCCATTTAATAGATTTTCTCTCCAGTGTATAAACCAGCTCCTCGCTAGTCTGCTTTGGCAGTGAAGCACATAAGAGGCACATAGAGCAGGGTGCATACTGTCAGGATCAATGCTGTATAGGAGCCTTGGGAGTGGGATTTGAAACCAAGTGTGGATTCTTCAGAATCACAGTAGCACAGAGTGGCACCACAGAGCACCAGTTCAGAAGGTTTATTCAGCCTAGTCTAAACGCTGTGGAGGGCTCTGCTAATGATCAGACATGGATAACACACAACAGCAACTCAGTGGATGAAATGATAAGGAAAAACAAACATTTATTAGTGAGGAAACAACAACGTATCGCAGCCTGCAGAAACTATGTGTATTTATACTGTCATAGCATTTGCAAATCACCATTTTTTTTTCTCCAAATGTTTCTGACCTTCATTGAGTTTCAAAATAACTGAAGCTAGAAATAGAAATCCCAGAAGATAGATGTCATTCAGAATCAGCGTCTCTCCCCTGTTGTTTGCTAGCAACTCTTGCTTTATGTTTTTATAATGACATGTTTGTCTGTGCTGTTTTCTTCTTGAACAAATATGTCAGCTGTATTTATGAAATCTCTTAGAAGGTGTCTGTGAAACTGCTACATGAAACAAATAATTTAGTGCCACATTGTTTACTTTTGAGCTGTATGTTGACTTAAAAAAAGAAAGAACTAAATCAGCCACAAAACAATCACAACCACATTGTTGGTTCTTATGTTTTAGGAATACAAATTCTGTCTTTTGAAGTCAATAAAGAAAAATATCATTAACTTAAAAATGATGAGATTAATTGTGTCATTCTGTGGTAAAATATAGATTGGCGCCTACTGTGCTTAGATACAATTTTGAGTTTCTAGTACTTTGAGTGATTTAATATTCTTCTTAATCTGCACCACATCTACGAAGCTTGAAAAAAAAAACAAAAAGGAACTTTTTATATTTAATTTGTTTGGCAGCTGTAGTTATTTGCAAGGTTATAAAGCTGGGGTGCTGTACTGATTACATGGTATGAGATAAGATTTTCATTCCATGCACATTTTCTCATCTATAGTATTAGAAACCAATGAAAGTGGGTTGACAATTTAAACACGAGTGAACATATATTTTCCCCTTTTAACTGCATATTAGACTTTTTAAATGTACTCCACTAGTACATGAATAAAAATCAAAACTTTAAAATCAAAACAGTTTGTGGAAGGTTAGTCCATTTTAATGGGATAGTGTGTATTTTGTTGGAATACCCCAATATATAAATACATGTATAATCTAACACAGTGATGGTATTTTGCCCTTGAAGAGTACTACCACTCTTACAAATGCTTTGTATTCACACTTTAAAGACATATTTATTGGTTCTACTGTGCTTTATTATTTAATATGTACTACATATAAATTAACATTTTACTGCAACATGTCATATATGGAAAATATATAACTGGTTGGCCTCATAAATTTAAGCAAAATATTTGAGCCCAGATTGGAGCACTGTGGACAATTAAAGACTGTAATTACAAAATATAAGATATTCAATACAGTATGTTGTTATTCATGTAAGCATTAATCATTTGACAAGTATTTAAAGCTGTACCCTGACCCGTGTTGCACTGCTGTGGGAGCTCAATCTAGGGCATAACCTCTGGTCATCCCTGCAGTGTGGTGTCTCAGTTACATGCTCCGGAGTAGCTCCTGGTTGCCCAGGTCTTATGGCCCTCTTTGTCTGTTTTTGATCCTTGGATGGGGTGTGGTTGCATTTGGATGATTGCAGCTGTCATCTAACACAACTCATTACTTATATCGTGCGCTCATGCTTGCATACATCCAAACATTTTCAATCCTTAATGCCCAGGTTTATACAGTCACCGTGTCATCCTGCAGGTTTAATCACCAGTAGCTATGGTTATGTTTTCACTTGTTGCTGGTGTTGTGGTTCATGTTGTTATCATTTTCTTTTAGTAGGTGACCCTGATGATTCCTATAAATGCTGTAGGATGATTTCTGTTAATCCTCGTGTAGCAGTTGTAGCAGCTGGTTCTCATGTGTTTCTGTTGAGTTCGAATTTTTCAGTGTTTTCTATCTTTTGTACCTTTGTTTCGTTTTTGTCATGCCCTTTATCTCATTTTCTCTTTTGTTCACTCTCCCTCCTCCTTTGTTCCTCCTCTGGCCCAGCAATAATATATAATTCAGCAATGGACAAAAAAAAGTATTAAAGGGAATCTGACATCCACAAGGCTTAATTTCTATCAATTCCATAAAAGTCCCTTTGGCATAGCTTTACCCCAGCCAGCTGTTAAGTTAATTGCCTATAGCCTATAGGACTTTCCCTTTTTGCTTTTAAGCAAAGAATTAAATTCAGGATTTTCATAGTATTTTAACTGTTTTGCATTATAGGTATTACTCAAGCTTTAAAAGGGCCTGTCTAAGCTAAAGCTATGATGAAATGTTAACACAATTTCACTGTAACATTATTAAAAAATTTTACCATTAACACAAGTGAATGTAGAAGTAGTTTCCATGTCAGTGAGGCTGGTAAATACACTTCAACTTTAGCCAACAGCAAATACAAATCTGTAAGAAAAAACAATCGCTCTATATTCTTTGAATTTGTGAGTTAATTTATTCCTAAAGAACATCTAGCCATCTATGTTAAAGCATAGAGCAACACTGTGTCCACAATTAAACACACTGAATGAGAGACATTTTACTCTTTATTAAAATAATTTAAAAAAATTGAAAAATGTCCCTCTACGTAAAATTATGAAGATTCTTCCATCATCTATAGCAATGGTTCCCAACCTGGGGTTCCTGCCCCCCATTAATATCCCTAAACAGCACAAATGCTTAAAGATTAAGACCATGTCGATTTATTCCAAGTGAATAAATGTGGGTCATGAAAATCTGCTTTACAACAATATTTTTAAAAATATATCTTTAGTCAAAAAAAGAAAAAAAAAACCTACATAGTAGGCTCCACCTTTTGCATCCAATCAATTCATTCATGTACTGTGGTTTTGTGAGGTCAATGAGTGGTTCATGTTTCTCTGGTAACCTTGATTTGTCCTGCTCTGTTTATTAGTAAAAACATATCTGAGAAACACCACAATGCAGATGATATGTCCTATTGGAAAAAACAAACAATCAAAAAAAAAAAAAAAAAACGTTACCTTAAAAGTACAGTTTGGAAGAATTACTGACATCTAGTGGTAAAGATGGGGATAGAAATTCCTTGAAATGTCACACAGCTGTGAATGGACGGTGGCCATCAGTGGCTAAAATTCTTACAAACATGTGATCCTTTCATCTGTAAGTGGATCCAGTGGACTGATGTGCAGGAATGACTGCACTGCAGGGAACTACTTCAAAATTATGCACATCTTCTTCTATGTGCCTTTTTAAGGCATTACTTGTCTCAAATGGTGCTCCGGAACCTATCAAACGAAGCTGGTATTGCAGTTTTAAAGTTAAGAGGCTTCTTACTTTAGACACAGTTGTTTGTAGTTTCAGAGATACTGTAGTAAAAATGGTGGAACAAAATGGCAGCTGTGGACCTACAGCAAGCAGATATAAATGGCTCATTCTTAGAGAATAAAAATAGGACATTTTTGTGTGAATTGCTTTGATACCAATAGAACAGTTTTTAATGATATATGAAATATGTCTGTTATTAACCTTTGATTTTGTTACACACTCTACTTTTAAGTTTAATGAATAGACAGAAAAGGACTCCTGACAGGAAAGAGTGTCCTCAAGTGGGATAGGTTAAGAACCACTGATCCAAAGCACATAATATCTTTTAAAGATTCAAAGAATCTGAAGATAAAACATCTGGATTGACCGTCAATGCCCTCAGACAGCTCTGCATTAAAAGCAGGTGTAACTCTTTCACGACATCACAGCACTAGATTGGGGACCATTTATAGAAATGATTGTCTGTAAATGCAGTTCATATTAAACATAACCTTTGAATCTGGGTGGTCATTTAAGCTGCCATTTCCTGTCTCGCTCACTGCAGATTTGCACCAGATTTGCTGCCAATGTTGCTGCTGCAGTCTCACAACATGATAAGCTGCCTGCTTTCCATACCGTTATTGTTGCTGCTGCAATACAATGAATCAGTATCAGCTGACGTCCAGCACTCTGTTTCGTTACTTTAGCATTATATGATTCTTTTTTTCTAATTCTTCCCCCTCAAATAACTGATAAAAATATAAATACTTAAAAAAATTTTGATTTTATTATATGTTAGCTAATAAGTGAATGAAATTTTCTACTTGAAATACAAGCCCTATCCCACATTCTTACTGATTAATTATTTATTTATTGAAGCTTTGTGTATTCCCGAATGATAAAAAAAGATTCAAAGGCAAAAAAAGTAAATAAATAAAAGACAAACGGCCTCTGTAAACACCACCTTTATCATTTTTATGTTGTGTCGACAGGGGGGGGTTAAAATGACTCCTTTTAGTGGTTTTAGGGGGTATTGGAATGTTGGCGGTTCTAGTGTTAAAAAAAAATCCTGGTTCACCTTCCAATATCTAATCAGTTTTTCCTTTTTCCATTTCGGAGATTTCCTGAAAATCTTATTACAATTCATCTATTATTTTTTTTATTATGTTGCTAACAGATAGATAAACATACATAGCCAAAAACATAGTAACACAATATATATCTATATAAAGAAAAAACAAGTGCTTGACTGTTAAGCAAGTACACACTGGACAAGAAGAGAGCAACATTTATCTGCCAGAGGACCATCCACTGGTCCCCACAGTCCCAGATATCTATAGACTGATTTTAAAAGCAGTGGGGATGGTACACAATGGTGAACATGTTCCAACTTTTTAATAAAACACATTGCAGCCATTTCAAACTCAGCTAATATATTTTTCCTAAAATACAAAATGTCTATTTTTTTTTTGTTTGTTTGTTTTGTTTTTAATGTTCTGTGTTCTGTGATTTGCAGCCCATTCCAAATCTTTTTTCTTTTTTTTTTTTTTTTTTTTCACGTTGCCAGTGTCCCAATTTTGGGGGATTTGGGCTTGTACCGCCAACCTCCAGTATTGTCCATAAGTGTAGGGTGTCTAGAGTGCAATTAATCAAAATTAGAATATTAATTAGAGGAAAGTCCTAGTTTTGAGTACCTTTTTGATTGCTGTCAATACCAATTTCAACCAACAAAGGACTGAAAATTGAGGGAAATTTAAGGGTTTGCCTGCAGCTCTCAGTTCATTACTCAATCCCTCCCTGACAGCTCTCAAAGTGAATTTCCGAACAACCACAGATGGTTACAACCAGATTACGTCTGTCTTTTTACCTGAGACAAACAGTTTTGTGTAGTCGTTCATATTCGACTCAAAACTAAGATTTAAAAAACCCTCTACCTCTGCTAATATCGTTAAATGTAACACAGTTATTTTATTTTTTTTTTTTTTCTTTTCAAAACTGCTGCAATTTCCTTAGTGGAATGTGTTAATGTCAGAATGACCGGTTCTTTCTCTGGACATGAATCTCTGTGAAACCTCCCTCAGAAAATCAAGTCTAAAGAAGTCAGAGGCAGCACATTTTCCTGTGGAGTCCATTAATCATGACAGCTAGAGGGTGTGAAGTCACATGGGTTTTTGTTTATTTTTTCCTCCTTTGTTAAATTAGTTTGTGGATAAAATGGACTAAACAGGAAAATACCATATTTGTTCATCATTTTATTATTAGTATGAATATTTCAGTAAAGAATAAAACTAATATACACTAATTAGCATTTGCAGAAATATAGTCTGAGACTTGAATAATTGATATGCAGTGAAAATATTTGTACATAATTTATGCCAAGATAAGTTTCCTTTGACTGTTCGAATGGTCTATTTTTAGTTCACATTGTACAGTATGATTTACGAGAATTCTGTAAAGAAATGGTTCAATAAATAGTGAAAAACCAACCATTTTAGTCACTTTTTTGCCATAATGGAACGATTCTTCCTCTTTTAACAGGGCCAGTTTTCCGAGATTTTCATTTCAGATACACCACCATTTATCAAAGTAGATAATAGGTGAAACTAACACTAATTATGGATATGTCATTCATCTAATGAACATTACTTATCATTTAACAGCTAAGGCCCAGAGATGCACTTTTACTGTCAGAAAAAAATGATGATTCAAGGCTTTACAATCAGCTGAGTTTTTACTTTCTTTTTTGTTAGTGTAACTTACACAATATCATTGTTAGCTTATTTATTTGCTTTACAGTAATTTGCAATTGCAGCTGCAGCTATTAACGGTTGATTATATCATTGAAGGGAGGCAATCAAATTAAAAAGAAGAGGTAGAAGGTAAAAGATAAGAATCAATCAGCTCAATGCTCAGTCAGTAATTGTTGTACATAAATATACTTGTCGACTTGCAATGTAATGCTATTTTTTTTTTTCTTGTTTAGGAAGACTCCTACAATTAAAGTTTATGGAGCTGCAATAGTTTGTGCTTTTCACTGGAAGGTTTTAAATTGAATTTAATTGGGAAGACTGTCTTTGAATGCAGAGATAATTATAATATGCAAATTCTCCTCCTGTTTGCAACGGTACCCCACTCCCACCCTACCTTGATGAAATGTGACCAGAAATCCCTGGGGCTGTGCAGTCTCAGTTATAGGCATCCACTGGTGGCAACAGAGGTGACATTGATGAACTTGGCTTGTCAATAATTATGCCCACTTCCTGACAAGAGTCACAGGAGGGCAGCTGGCAGCTCACTGCCTGCACTGTCTAATTGGCATTTAAGATTTTTTGAGTGACAAAAGTTGTGTCCAGAAAATGTTCTTACAATTAGGTACCTCCAGCTCATATGTTTTTCTGTAGCAAGGACAAACTACAGACTGCTTGTGTACAATCCCTTCAGTGGTACATCTAGTCAAACATGCCTTATCTACCTAATTAATGTAATCCAAGACAGTATTTTAATCGTAAACCCAATTTCTGATCTTTTTCCTGAAAGCCAATGTTCTTTTGATTTGTATAATCTCCTTAAATGATGAAACATACCCATCATATTTCTGCATGAAACCCATAGGGACAGAAATGATTAGTTGAGTAACTAATTTGCAGCTGATTAATTTTCCAATCTGAGGAGCTGAAACATTATGTGATCCATAAAATGTCAGAACGTTATAAGAAAAATTGATTGCAATGTCCTCAATTAGCTTGTTTTGTCTGACTAAAGATGCATTTTACTGTTCCACATGACATAAAAGCAATAGGAATAAAACTAATAAAACTATGAACGAAGATTTATAAAACTACCTTATAAAGTCTGACTTGTAATTTTTGAGATTTTAAGGGGTCAACAATTAAAAAGCCTCCAAAATTAAAATTACAGGTGATGTCATTCTATGAAAAGACTTTTCTGACTATCGACAAGTTTCAAAGACAAGACACAGCAAGCTTGTTTTAGGGGCCTTACACACCATCTACAATAAACATGCAGTTGTTTTTTTTTTTCTACTATCATCTCAGAAGTAACCAAATACTATCCTTCTCTATTGTCACTAGATTTATCATTTTGTTCACACCCTATAAATTAGCAAAAATTATGTATACCTGTATGCTTTACAGCTATGCTCACATTTGGTTGCCAATGCAAACATAAAGTTAAAATGTATCTTTTCAACCGAAGTTGGTAACATACTGTGTAATTTCTGTGTGGCAGATTTGCAGTGAAAATTTTGCAACAATATTGTCATGAACCTATACCATGTCTTTGACAATGAGTGGGTGAAAAGCCCAACTTTTCTTTCTATGGATGTTTAGATTATTGTTGACAGCTAAGTTCATAGATTTCACAGCTTTCCTCAAAGTTTCAAAGATGCACCTCGTTCCCTGCCTTGGATGCAGCAGGAACGAACTTCAAAGTCACAAGTACAAGTTGTTTTGAGACAGTAACTTTCAGCCTTTATTTGATTCCTGCTGTGTTCTTTATGACACCCTCAGCTCTTTTTAAAGGTATTTTTAAATAAGCAGCTCAATGCCCAAGAATATACCACTTGTGCTTTAGAAAAATCCCTGTTGTGACTTTGTGAACCATTAAGTGCGTTTTTATGCAGCAGCACCAGTTATTTTTTGCTCTCACACATATACTATACAACAGACTGAACCAGAAATCCCAGCAAAAGAAAAATGGCATGTAGTGTTTCATTTTATTCTTCTCTTTGTTCTGTCCCCTTGTTGATTCATTTTGTTGTTGTTGTTTTGTATGTTTGTCTGAGTGCATGGATGAGTAGATATGCAATTATTATTCTGCATGTATTCTCCTGTGAAAACATCTTGGTAGCTGTGGGTGTTTTAACGCACTCACATGTACATGCCCTAAGTAAAAATAAGCTTGTTTGTAAATATGATTAGAACATTTTCTAATATTTTGTGAATGGTAGCACTGATAATTATATATGTAGTCAGGATCAGAAATTACGAGCGTTAGTATCAAAGCTTGCTATTATTTGTTTTAAAATTATGCATTTTATATTACCCTGTGTGGTTCCATGTTTGAGTTTGTTTGTTTAGGTTATGTTTTATTTAACTGTATGTATAATTTAGCAAAACTCTGGCACCAATAGTGCAGTCGGTCACTGAATTGATAACAATGTGGTAAAGTGGTGAGCTGCACTCAATGAATTAGGCTTAACTGGGTGCAGCTAGGCTAAAAATGGCTACTTTTTTTAATTTATTTCTCCTTTGGGATAAATAAATATTTTTTTTTATTTCAATTCAATTTCATTCATTCATTTTAAGAAGTAGAGACCGACCTGCAGAAGAAACTTTATTCAACCTCCTGCAGCTGGGTTTTATGCAGAACAGCCTTACTGGGCAATGTTTTGTAAATCTCAGTTCAAACCAAGGCCAGCAAAGTTGTGGGGTTGAAACTCTCGTGTTCTCACGTTGCATGAATTTGTTCAGCTACAGGCTCAGCCCACCATGGTGCACCATCAAACGCCACAATCATTCCTTTTTACCTCAGCGAATAATATTTAGCAAGTTATTATGTACTATATACAAATGTACATAATGTATATATTTGACCGATTTAATAATTTTACCATTTATAGTATTTTGTATTTCTGAATCTAAAAATAATTGACAAGGAGGCATTAAAATGCTGGCATCCCTCCTGTCCTTACAAAAATTTAGCAGCTGGGACCTACCTTGATGTGGATGTCTGTCCCTGGGCTGATTTACAGACATTTAAAATGTTTATTTGTTTACTTAAAAATACTTTGACAGCATTTACATATACTGGCTATTTGTTTGTCTGTTTTTCCCACTCAGGTGTGAAATACACACATGTCCTTCAGCTGCTCCTGGCATCTCAAATGATTGTCCAAGGTCTCCAGTACTTTATTCATCTACAGTAGAGTATATTATCAATATTTATACAGGTCTTCATCAGACTGAGCTGACTACCAAGTTCTCAACACAACCATGGCATTAAAAGCTTATTCCACCCATGAGTAGTTTTTTTTTTATTATTTAAAGACACATTTTTGGAGTGACAGTTTCAATGCACGGCTTCTGGGAAGTAGATACAATGTGCAACCTAAATTCAATTTAGATATATAAAAAGTATATTAGCATGCATGAGTGAAACCTCTCTATAAATGGTTAAAGGACATGTACAATGTTACACTGTTTGCCAACCATAGACCCAGGCAAGAGCTGTTGTACACAAAGATAAAAGACTTAAACACACAGTCTCAAAATAAGTGATTGATCATGGCTAACCCCATCAATGTGAAGCCTAAAACTAGAGAAATTCTTGTTAATATTGTCTCAAAATAAATCCATTTGAAAAGCAGGTATGAAAACTTTTATTTTTTAGAAAGTACATACACACCATACTAGCATCAAACGCTCAAAGGAATGTATAAGCATTTAATAACATGATTTAAGGACATAATGGAGGCATCTGACATTCTGATTCTTAATTACTTTCCTTATACATTTATCATCAGCAGCAGCATCGTCACCTTGAACAAAGCAGCTTGTTTTCCCTCCACCCTCCAGCATTTATTTTATGTATGCTTGTTTTTTACCCACTCAAATACACCTCTAATACAGATGAGTCATCAGTCATTGCTGTCCATAGGGAGAGTTACTTAGCTTTTATCCTGTATGCTCTGAATTTTATTCAGTCTGCTGTACATTTTAAGCTGTAATATAGAGGTAAAAATGAATAAAACATGATGGAAAAAAACGTTTATAGGACCTTAAATCAGGAGGTATTGTTGTGGTGTTGAGCAAGGAAAAAATAGCAATGTTTATTTCCCACACTTGGAAGAATATTTCTTGCATTAATTAATGTAATTTTCACTGTATGGGGCAGTAGCAAGGTTTGATTACTAAAGAAGCTTAGTATCATTTTGACCCTTTCAGATTATGATTATGAGGAGGCTGCATGGAATAACCACCACATTTCACAGTGTACATGAGAATATGCCATATCACAATTAGTAAGAAAAAGAGAAGAGCGAAATGAAGCCATGAAATGTCACATGAACCACTTGTGACCATGTATATGGCAGGCTGGTTGGAGGATATGATAAGCTGTGAGCTTTACCAAAAAAGTAAAGTTCTTACAACTTGCTACTTTTTATTTTTTAATTACATATTTTGTCCCTGAAAGATTTCATACTCTGAAGAGATTTTAGACTGCTCCATGTTTTCCATCATTCAGACTTGAAGTATGTGAACAACATTTCATATCCAGTAAAAGTTGATGTAAAATCTGTAAGCAGTATTTTTCACAGGCTAGTCCACGTGTTTGTGATCACTTTGCCCGTGCAAAGGGCGTTCCTGTATGCAATGATGAAATGACCATACTCCCTAAGGAAATTCAAGAAGGCTAAGTTCTTCTGCCAAGTTTCTGGTACATTCTACAGTATAGGACAGTAGAGAGAGTCCAAACATGAATCTGACATGCAGCACAGAAGTATAAACTGCATTGCACCAGACTTAGGAACAGTTTTTCTTCAAACCATAAGACAACAGCTAAATTTAAGAAGGGCCTACTGTTTGTAATATAGTCTCAAGTTAACTTTATTTTCTTTAGCCAATCATTACTTTTCAATAATTTACTGCAGTTTATGAATATGACCAAATGTGAATGCAAGTCTAAAGCTATATGCATCCAGGTAATCGCTTGTAAAAGGTTGGCCACAAGAACAAACTTAAACTCCAATTCACCTCTTGCCCTCCCCTGCTGTCTCCTTATCGATTCAGTGGCCTGCATTCATATTAAGCAATAAACCAAATGTGAGGTAAAGCTGCCCTTTTAATTTAAATTATCTGGCCATTCAAACATCTATTCCCCTCTTACTTTCTTTGCACCCATTAAGATTGAAGCCATGCTTTTCAAGCAGCTCAACTCCATCTTAATGCAATTCAAAGACCTATATTCCACATCAGAGTTGCCGTGGCAACAAAGTTTCCCCCTTCCCGAGAAGCTGAAAGATCAATAGAGCTTCCTCAACGGTGTGGCAGGAAATGCTCTGGCACAGATGGTCCTCTGAGAAACCATGAGCTTTGTGTCCTAGTTAGCATCTGAATACTAACAAAATCAAGCAGGGTCGCTTCTCTGTTGAAATTTAACAAACAAGAACAACTATCTCTAATGAAAAATAATATGGTGCAGAGAGAGAGAAATGTGCAGTGCTGTCACTTACTGTGTTGTCTTGGCTTTCCCAGTCTTTAAAAAAGGGGAAACAATGAGAATTGAATTAGACATGGCAGACACTGTCAAAAATATAAGTGTTGCAATTTTTCTTTCTTTTTTTTTTTTTTTTTTTTTTTTTTTTTACTCAGTATGCCACCCAGTGTGTGTTTGTGTGCAAGGTTCTAGTTTAACCTTAAAATATTTGACTGATTACCTAAATAATTGTGCATGCATGTTGAATTCCAGAGGCTCCAACTTGGAGCTGGAAGTTAAAACTCAGCCTGCAGAGTCAGAAGAGAAGAAAGTGCAAACCCAAAGCAAAGGTCTGGGGTTCATATTTCTCCTAAATACAGCCTAATGGTCAAGAGAAATGTAGCAAAAAGCAGAATCAGTGATGTGGATGTTAAATAGATTTGATCAACTCTCATTGATAAACTGTCCCACCAGTTTTGAATTTGTACTACAAGCCCCAGATAATGACATCACACAAGCCTAGATTTAAATGAGAACTCTGATTGGACAGCAGTATTATATAGCTAACAACAAACCCTCATGTCTGTCAGGCAGTTGCCAGCCAGACAGCAGTATGTGTGTGTGTTAGGATGAAAAAGAAAAGCAACTGAGAATTTGAAATATTGTCTAACACATGCACCAAGGGTGGATGTAAAATGACAACAATGCACTTGTAGTGTCTTGCAGTATTATGAGCATGCATAACAAGTACTGTATAATAAGATCAGGTCTGTTAAGTTCAAGGGCTGAGTGAGAGGAATGTTTATGAAAAGCCTATAAATAAGGTATATCTTAATAGATGGAGGAAGAAAACTGGTTTATATAAATTTTTTAAATTAAATTCGACACATGGCATTTAAGATATTGCATGAATGTTGCCGCAGGAATTTTTAAAATCAAATTAAATTTATAGCTGTTGGTGCTGTGCATAATAGATGCTCTTGCTTTAGGCAACAAAATGAGCAATGTTAAAGACGTCAGCATCACCTCAACATGGTGAAACGCAGATAAACGAGGTCTAAAATTAGTCATGATAAATTGGATAAGGCATCGTAAATACTGAAAAAGAGATATTTGTTTTTAAAATCAACAGCTAGCTCTTCCTGAGTGAGTGAATAATTATGTTGAACTCTTTAAAAAGAGACATTGCTGAATGACGCTTTGAATCTGGTAAAGAAGCGTCATCTTGTAGGATAAGATGGAGTTTTGGGCTGCAGCAACCTTTCTTTAAACCTAGAGGAGAAAAGTGAGTTGTCATCTCTCTGCTTAATAAGCATTAACAGGCTCTCACATTAGCAGTAAAGCTTAAGGCATTAGGAGTTAAGACTTATGCCAAAGAAACTTGAACAACTGGCAATATGAAATGGGCACATTGCTGTTTATGTTCCGCTGGGGTCTTTTATGGTTATTACAGCCAAGGATCCCATTTTTCCCCTGTCACCACAGGCGTGCTTTATCAGAGGCTGAAATCAATACCTCTAAATGGTAATCGGAGAATCTGAACATCCTGAAAATCCAAGAATCATCCAATAAAGGCCCCTTTAGATGGACTTAAACAAGCCACGTTTGTACTGTTTTCACCTTTACTTATTGCCGCTTTGATTTATCTGACAAGTTTCTATCTAATTTTCATCAGTTCATCACAGAAGCACAGGCAGAGAATGAAAAGGTTATAAAAATTCTCAAGCTCTGTTTGACAAGTGCCCTTTTCATATTTTTCTCCACCATGTGATGTGAAATTTTTACTGCAAGAAAAACACACAAGCTTTCTTATATGATGGGTATGTGCACTGCATGATTGCCTAATATAGGAAAACTGTACTGTGACCATTTACGTTATTATATGATCCAGTGGTGATGCATCCTGGTGGCGCAAAAAACATTGTGTTATTTCCATTAAAAGGCTGCAGAGACATGGGCTTCTTAGAGCATTGGCGCAGCCTTTCATCATCCCAGGTGCCATTATTTCAGTAAAGCTCCATTTCATTTTGTGATTGATGCCTCGCTGGCTGTCTCAGCAATCATGGTCAGAGCCTAGATGTTTGCAGCAGGCTCTTATATAGGCTATGATGCTATTTATTAATTCAAAGATCTCCCTTTGTGTTACTTTTTTCTCACCATCTCGCTTTTTTCTGTGTCTGTCTCACACAGGACCTGGAAACTAATCAACAATGGACCGATTGGTTCTGTGCGTGCTGCTGTGTGCAGCTCTGGTAAAGGGATACAGCTGTCCTGGTCGCTGCATCTGTCAGCACCTCTCCCCCACTCTGACTCTTCTCTGTGCTAAGACTGGCTTGTTGTTCGTACCACCCACAATCGACCGCAAGACTGTTGAGCTGCGACTCACAGATAATTTCATCACTATCATCCGCAGGAAAGACTTTTTCAACATGACTAGTTTGGTCCACCTCACCTTGTCCCGTAACACCATCAGTCAGATCGTCCCCCATGCCTTTCTGGGCCTGCGTTCCCTGCGGGCACTCCACATGGATGGGAACCGTCTCAGTGTTATAAAAAGTGAACACTTTAAAGGCCTCATCAACCTCCGGCACCTCATCCTTGGAAACAACCAAATCCACCAGGTGGCTCCCACCTCCTTTGATGAGTTTGTTTCCACCATTGAGGACTTGGATCTTTCCAATAACAACTTGCGCAGCCTTCCTTGGGAAGCTATAGCCAGAATGACCAACATTAACACTCTCACCCTGGACCACAACCTGATTGACCACATTGAAGCAGGAACTTTTACAATGCTCACCAAGCTGGTCCGCCTGGACATGACCTCTAACAGGCTGCAGAAACTGCCCCCGGACAGCCTGTTCCAGCATGCACAGGTCCTGTCTGATGCCAAGGGCTCCAGCTCGTCCACTTTGGCTGTCAGTTTTGGTGGAAACCCTCTTCACTGTAACTGTGAGCTGCTGTGGCTGCGCAGGCTGACTAGAGAGGATGATTTGGAGACCTGTGCTTCACCAGAACACCTCATGGACAAATACTTCTGGTCAATCCAAGAGGAGGAGTTTACCTGTGACCCCCCACTAATCACAAAACATGTTGCCACAAAGCCCTATGTGATGGAAGGGCAAGGTGTGACTCTTAAATGCAAAGCTGTGGGTGATCCAGATCCAGATATTCACTGGCGGTCGCCGGATGGCAAGCTGGTGCATAATAACTCCCGCACGGTCCTGTATGCTAATGGGACCCTTGATATTCTCATCACCACGCTGAAAGACAGTGGGGCTTTTAACTGTGTGGCGTCCAATGCAGCGGGCATTGCCACAGCTGCTGTTGAGATCAACATGATCCCCTTACCCTTGTTTGTTAACAACACGGGTCACATGCGTGAGGACCCCGGACTCTCGGACATCACCACTTCCTCCAAATCTGGCAATGATACCAAAGGCTACGACAAGCAGGACAGGAGGGTCATGGTCACAGAGCTCACCTCTTCCTCTGCTGTGATCCGCTGGCCGTCTGAGCGCCATATCCCTGGCATCAGGATGTACCAGATTCAGTACAACAGCACGGCAGATGACACTTTGGTGTACAGGTAAGTCATGGAGGAGGTGGGATTAATAGTGGGAGAAAAGGGTGGTGCAGCAGACTCATGGGAAAAGGTGAGACATCTGGAGTTACCATCTGCTGGATGGTGCAACTTTCCATTCCTGCAGATTGACAGATCCCAGAGATGCAAAATGATTAAGTAGGCTCAAAAATACGCTGAACTCCTACAGAGTAGCCAGACTAAAAAAAACTAAAGCTGCACTGAAATTAGTTGTAGCATCCGCAAATTGTGAGGTTTCCCTCAGATAGTCACATTTTAAGGATTTTTTTTTACATTCTGCAGCCATTGTTGCAGGCACCTGAACTGAATGTGAGTCCACTACCCTTAAGCACTAAATGGTCTTGTCGGCATCATTAGTATATAATATGACAACAACAATAACATGAGGGCCAACTATTTCATTGCATGTAAATGTTAGTATCATTAGCAAGGATTGGCATTAATTTGCTGCTGCACGGAACAGGACTAAAGAGATTTTCTAATGCCAGGCTTTGTTATAGTGGTGAAGGAAGTATTCATATCTTTTTGCTTACTGTAAGTTAAAAGCAGTGATACCACATTATTAATAAAAAAGATGTCTAGTTGTGCAAATCAGGACACATCTGAGGGGATTGAGAGGATTAATATGGCTTAGATGAACAAACTACTTTTTATTTAGCTATCTCGCTAGCTTTTTTAATAAGAGGTTATTGGGGGTTAATAATTTCCAGTTCAACAATTGCTCATTGAATTAAGAGAAATTGAAATATAATATAGTATTTACAAGATATAATTAGATTTAAAAAATGAAAGTACTGATGTATCAGAATGGCTCCCCAGGCAGTGTTATAATATTATTATCATTCCTTACAAAAATTAGAGGGATGCAAGTACATCAGAGTAGGTGCATAATTTATAGCAGGAATCTCAAAAGTCTGGACCTCAAGGGGCCACTCTTTTTTATGAGTTTTAGATGCTTTCCTGCTCCAACACACCTGATTCAAATTAAATGGATCCAACAGCTTGTTGTCATGTTCTGCACAATGGCCGGTTAATTTGAGTCAGGTGGGTCGAAGCAGGGAGAAAATAAAACAATTAACATGTAGAAGCACTCAACGAGTGCAGGCTTCCACCACTATTGTAATTGTTTAATTTTTTAATTTTTATTTATTTATTTAAATTTTTTTTGTGCTGTTTTTTGCCAGTGATTGTGGGAGTTAATTTTGACTTTGAAACTCTAATGACAAAATTATCCCTATCGCTCCATAGTAAAGAATCTTTTAAAAAAATTTCTGTATCCAGATGGCAATCTGGGAATTAATTCCCTGGATCACTCCCAAAATCTAATCACTTGTTCCTTATTCAGTCTCTGAGGTTTCTGGAAAATGTCATCAAAATCCATCCATAACTTTATGAGTCATGTTGCTAACAGACAGAGACAGACAGACCAACACTGCCGACTACATGACCTTCGCCTTGGTGGAGGTAATAATTATGACCACTTAGAAAAGGTTTATGTTTATTCAAAATGACAAAAAAAATTGGTAAAAGCTACCATTTAAAGATCATTTAAAATTTAAAAATAAGCTTCATGTGATTCTTGTAAAATCTATGACACAAATTAACAGTATTCTTTTTTTATTCATGAAGAAAACTAATAATAGTGGTTGGCATTCTTTCATTCTGTCTCCTTTTTTCTAAGCTTTTATCAGATTTAATGAGTAGCTCTCCTGTATAATTTTCTCATTCTGTTTCGGCATGAAGCCGAGTGTTGTTTTGTCTTTAGGTGGTACATTATTACCTACAAATGATAACCATCAAAGTCTCCCTTTAGGGAAAAGGAACAAGCTTCTAATTATATTAACACCAATGTTGACCTGAAGTCAGTGCCTTTCTCCTGCGTATTTAGAGTAATCTCACGCTTGCAGTCAAACTGTGACCTTAGGTAATCACACATCAAAACTGTCTTCACAACATGCATCACTTGTCCTGCAGCCTGCAGTTATGGTGTATTCTCGAGACTGAGCCTTTTCTACCTTGTTTATCACCTCTGCAGTCGTTTTATACACAACCCCCATAACAATATATCTCACAGGTATTTTGTGACATAACACTTTCTCTTATAAGTGTTGCTTTTTTATGCTTTTCTATGAGAGTGACAGATATTTAATGCTAAAATGGCCCTGATGCCCTTTACTTTGTGTAGCAGATTTCTTTGTGTGATTTAATGTACCTTATGCAAATTAGTATGTGTGAGCTGTGATTCTCATTATTTAAACCTTCACATTTTCATCACTGCCCTGTTTTTCTTTGCTCTGCAGAATGATCCCATCTGCCAGTAAAAGCTTCTTAATCAATGATCTGGCTGCAGGACGGGAGTACGACCTTTGTGTGCTGGCGGTATACGATGATGGCATCACATCATTAACGGCCACACGTGTGGTCGGCTGTGTGCAGTTCCACACAGCCAGCGAGGTCAGCCAGTGCCGGTTCATGCACAGCCAGTTCCTGGGAGGCACTATGATCATTATTATTGGTGGCATTATTGTTGCTTCAGTGCTAGTGTTCATAATCATTCTGATGATCCGTTATAAGGCCTACAGTAGCCCGGTTGACAACAAGGCCAAGGTTGGCTCCAGCATGCATTCGCAGACCAACGGCAGCCAGCAGCGGCTCCAGCGTTCCACTTCCAAGCAGCCATCTGACGAGGGCCAGTGTGAAACTCAGGCACCCAAAGAGTGCATGGCTCTGGTCCTGAGGGTGGATGACAAGAAGAAGGATGATCCAGCAGCCACCACTGCCATCCTGGAGGTGGAGCTGCCTCCAAGTATAGACAAGATGAAGAGAAGAGGCAGCATGGATGCGCAGCCCTCTGGCCCACCATCTGAGGACACTCAGACAGACAGTAGCCTGACGGGATCCACCATGTCCCTATGTCTCATAGGCCCCAATGCTGGTACCAAGGAGGCTCCCAGGCTTAAGGACAAGAAAAGTGCTCTGGCCACCGTGGGGTTGCTTCCCAATGAGCTGGCACGAACTAGGCACAGATTCTCTTTTGATGGTGGGGATTACTCCATATTTCAGAGTCATAGTTACCCACGCAGAGCGAGGACGAGGTGGCACAAGTCCACCAACCAGCTCAATGTGGAATCATCCCCGCTCGCCAACAGGAGAGTTACATTCAGCAGCACTGAGTGGATGCTTGAGAGCACAGTGTGATTAAGGAAGCAGTGTAGCCAAAAAAAAGGCTCAGCCACTCACAAACATACACATGTAAAAAACACATTTACATACCATGTAACAGCAAATGATAAAAACAAGCACATTAACTTACATATGCTAACTTTGTGTGAGTTGCTTGGAAAAAAAAAACACCATCTCCCTTCATCCTGCCTCCCCATCATACTTCCAGAGAGGTTTGTTGGCCATGTCCTTTCTTTATGCAGCAGTGCCTTATTCTTAAAAAACGTACGAATGGAGGATGCTGCTCACTGTAGTCATAAACATTCTTCTCTGGCATTGCCTCCTGCTCTGACAACGGGAAGCGTTACTTTAGATTTTTAATTTTCACTGTTTTATGTGACACGCCAGGGGAGAGTGGAATGGCGTTTGGATGTGACTGTTTAATTGTTTAAAAAATAAATAAATAAATACTTCATCAAGCAGTAACTGTAAAGTGAAAAGCCAGGTATCCTGTAATGTCAATCATGTTTTGGGTTTTTTCCAAGAAAAAAAAAAAAAGGAAAAAAAAGAACTTTTGCACAGAAGACACGAGATACAAGGACAAGTATCACCACCAGTCTATACAATAAGAAAAACTGAAAAAGAACTAAGTTTTCAAAAGCCGATTTCTAATGTCAACGTAGGTAGGACGGATGTGGAAACCTGCCATGGATTCCTCTTGGTTGGACTGTATGATGTTAAATAGGTATTGTTCCAGATGTGACTGTATATAAATCGGTAATGTATCTGGCTGGTCTAGATAAAAGGCAACAAACAAAAAAGGCATATATAAGTATATTAAAACATTGGTGTATGTGTACTAACTATGTAAGTAAGTAAGTCATATGTCACATGACTTTTTACGGAGCATTTGGGTGTTGGCTGCAAGTTTTTACATTAAAAACCTGTGTCATCACACCCCTTCCTATTTAGTATGTCAAAGTTTGGACCATTTATCCCCTCATGAAGGGTATTAAATTTTTTGTGTGGGTTATCTGTATCAGTGGCAGTTTCTTTTTGTGCTGCAGTGTCCACTCCAGCAAGGGACACATTAATTGAAATGATAAATATTTGATTCTTCAGTGCTATTTTTAAGGCTTCTGTGAATGCATCTCAGCGGCAATGAAGTGGAGTGGGATGTGGGACGACGAGGGACATGCCAGCTTGATGTGTAGCTGAATTCAGATGCAGCCAGCTGTTATTATGCAAGGCTGTAAGATCTAAAGCTCACCACAAGGGGGAGACAAAGCGGTGTATGGTTCCCAATTAACTGCAGACTGAGGCAAGAACAAATTAATTACAGTTATTAGCAGAAAGCATGCATCGCATCCTGCACTTTTTGTGAAGCTCTAATTTTAGCTTTTAAAAATGGAGTCAGATTTTTGTATTATTTACCTCTCTTAAGCATTTAAAATCAGCACTGTACATAAACACTTGATTATGAATCATTACAAGATCACATTTGATGATTTGTTCACAAATTAACAAAATAATCACAGTGCCTTTCTTTATACACTTGAAAAACATTCAGTTTAAGACAGCTGATAAATATATATTTCTTCAATTGCATCTCATAGCCCTCAGTGATGTATTTTCTTTTTACCAGTTGTCATGGTGATACTTACAAAGACATGGATTACTGATTAACATCATTAGGTAACACAATGAAACATATTAAATAAAAATATTTTAGTATTGAAATAAAAATGTAATTGTGCAGTTCTATAAAAAAAACATTTTTTTAAAATAGTTTTTATGCTGTATTAAATGCCTGATAAGCTGTCAAATGAAATTAGACCAAAGAGAAAAACAACGGGTAAATGAGAGATATTTGTGACAGAAAACACCCTCTTCCTCTGATTACAACCAGGTTTGCACAGACTGAGATTAAACAGACTGGCTTGGACAGCAGAGATAAAAAATAAATAAATAAAAAACATGGTGCAAAAAAAGAAGTCATACTAGAGGTTTTCAATCCTCTTGAGGCTCCTATTTGCATCTGCTGTGACAGAGAAGATTGAATCCAAGAACGGGGTCATCCCTTTATCTGTCTTCATCACACTTGAACTATTTCCTTCTTTTTTTTTTTCTTTTTTTTTTTTTTGATCCTGAAGATCCACTTTACACAGCCTTAAATTGTCTTTTTCCAGATAGAGGGAGACTACACTTCATGCTCTGAATTCTGAGCTGTCACAAAAACTTCTCAGGCCCAAACCATCTCTCCATTAACTACTGACACTTACAGCCTAGAAATGTGCTGCAGGCCATTTCTGCTAGCAGGAGATGCATTTATGTCAGCTCCTATCTGTGACCATTATTCAAGACCAAATCTGCTTAGGCTGGAGGAGGCTGAGATTTCATCCTGTTCTAAAAAATTGGCTTGGACAGCCAAGCTAGCTAACACAAAGTGTAGAGTGAAATGTTTCATCAGCAGTTCTGAATATCTGCAAAAAAAGTGTCTTGACTTTGTGAAGGCAATTATTTTTTTCACTAAAAATCCAATTTCATGTAATATTGCATACCAGTGTGTGTAAGTTAAGACTTTTCAACTAACTACTGCAGTTGTGCTGGAACTCACTTTTGTCCAGTGATGCAGTAATGAGTTTATTTTACTTAAGTTTAACGGGAAAGTCAAGTCTGCACTGAGCTAAACTACAAATTCATGGTGATTTTTTTTTTTACTCAAATATATGTCTCTTAAAAAAACATCAACTTTCTGTAAATACAAACTCCCAGTAGCAAATTCCCCAGCATTAAAATACAGCCACAATCAGCAAATATTATGGTCCACGTGAGCTTTAAATAACTGTAACTCTGAACTTTGTTTATTGCGTTAGTTTAACTTCACTCAGTGATATTAAATGCACAAAACACCTCAAACCAGTTTTATGCAAATCTATCAAATTTAGTTTTATCACAGTTTTGCATGTGTGGGACCCCTTACAGCTGAAAATAATTCATTTTTAAACTGAAATTTCTTTAACAACTGCAGAAACAAAAAGTCTTTAGATGATTCTGAGGTAGTTTTGTGATGATTGATGCACTGGTTTTTGGAAAGGTCCAAACTAGGTTTTTAAGAACAAACAGTTGTAAAGTAAAGTAAAAAAAATCCCCCCCTCTCCCCCAGCAGACCAGTGGAGAAACATTTCCAATATCAAATCTCATGAAAAGGTTGCCTCTAAATGTAAACTAAAGTTTCACAGCACCACCTCTGCATTACCTCAGGGTCTTATTTTTCTTTTCAATATATGTGGGACACAGTTATAAAGTTTTGTGTTTCCAGGCCAGATGGTTTCTGTTGCGCAATCAAATTATGGAAGAAAAAGAAGGAAGACAAAAAATAAGAGCAAAAGCATGAAGGATGCTGAAGCCACTTGGACCCTTAATTAGGATTTAGTCAGTTGTGCCACCAGCCAAGTTCCTAAATCTGCTGACATATCAACAATTTAAAAAGTGTTCGGCTTATAAATTTGGCGAAGAGAAAAAAGCCGCATACAGTCACATTACATTTATCTATGTGATTGTTACAGCTATGTGAAATGATAATGCCAAGCTTTTTTGTGTTTTTTTTTTATCTATTTGATCTAAATGTTCATTCTCACAATGCTCATGCGCTTCTGTTTAGCTGGGGATGTTTATATTTGACACCACTGCTGTTTTCCAGAAGTTACTAACTAGCTCAGTATGCAAAATGCATTAAATTAAACACTAATATCCGTCTATCTGCAGACCAGGAATATCTGCTCAAACCCTTTGTTCTGGTCTGTGGTTGAGATAATTCTGCCTGAACCAGAATGAACTAACAAATTGGCATATCCATGCCTCATGCCATGCCTCTAGCAACTCTCAAAGCTGTGGATAAGAATTTGTTTACAGTGGAAACAACACTGTGACTTGTCATCCAATCCATCTGTGGATATTTGCAGTAGTGGACCATGCAAAATGTTGCAGCCAGAATGGCTTTCTGAAAAGCTTGAGGATGAGGTTTACATTCATTTTATTATCTTCAACAGTAAGAGCAGCTATAAGACACAATCAACTGTGGATTTTGACCTTTTTGCCAAACTGCTTATTAACCGTGTTTGCATTTTTTAAAAACCTACATCAACACAGATTTGACTTGACTTTCATTTCCTTTTTTCTGCATCCAAGACTCGTGCAGCTGCAGCCAAACTGAACTCAGCCCACTCTGTGCTTCTTGGAGAGAACACTTAGCCTATTGACACAGACTTAGCGAAGTGCTACAGGCTTTTGCGGAGCACACAATTTCAAAGTGGTTTACCAACACTTCCTTTGGCATCAGATTATCCGAATACCCAGATGGTACAGGCTTATGATTTGTTACCAGGTTTACACAAAGACAATGTTAACAAGGTTAGAATAAATTTACTAATGGGTCATGTGAAAATGTTGCATTTTTAGGGCTGTTAATGGGAATGTTTTTTTTTTTTTCTCTCTCCTGCATTACATAGAAACACCTTACAGGGGAAGACAATCTGCTGCTTATCACTTCTGAGCTGAACCACTTGGAGTTCTTGAATAGTATACCAGCAAAAGAGCTCTCTGGCAAGCCTCTAAGTGTATTCACTTTGATCACGAACAGCAGCTTATTAATGTCTATTTTAGCAAGATTGTGATGAGGTGTTTGATCCGCAGTTGTCCATGGAGATGAGGCGCCCTGTGTTTCTTTCTTGCCAAACAACTTGACAAATCAAAACTATAACAAGGGTTCTTATCAGAAATTGACATTTATGACGTAGGTTATGTCAAAGTATTAAACTATGAATTATTAAATCATCTATTTACATGAATACAGGGGGATTGTTACATTACTGTTCTTTGGCTTCAAACAACTTGTTTAAGAGATTGGTGGGAGGCTGTGTGGTACTATTTACACAACTACATGCAAAGTGATGCAATTAAAATGTTAAACCTATGCTTTAATTTGTTGGCTGAAGGTTCAGTCATGTTATGTTTAGGTTACTACCATCAAATTGGATAAAAACTTTGATTTCAGATTAATGGGTGACTTTAGAAGCTACTTGAATCTTTGACGTCTCTATTTTCAGGGGCAGATTATTACATTTTTGTCATTTTTTAGTGATGGTTATTGTATGTTTTTTTAATGAAATCTTACAAGGAAAAAAGCAGCCTCATACAATAATTATATATATATATAATATTCTTTACATTTGTGAACCACTAGTTTTTAATGTGTTCTATGATAATGCAAAGGCAAGCTGAATTTAAGTACGTTGGAAAAAAGAAAAACTAGATTGTAGCATGCAACTCAAATATTCTTCTTAATTCTTGTTTTCTGTACCACCCATAATATTATCACACTGAGAATAATGTTTACTTTACTCAGATACAATTCATGGTTGTTTCAGTCTTTTATTTTTTTTTGAAAACCTGGAAAATACAGAATGCTTAACAAATTCTTTCAAAATATTCCATTAAAAAATAAAAATCAAAAATATTGCTTAAATAAAAACAAAAGAAAAATATACAGAGGGTTTTTTTTTTATTAAAAAAATACTTATATTTCTAAAACTACATAACATGAATAAAATGCACCAAATGCACCGTCTATGATAATTGCTGCATATTTTCACTTTTTTTCCTCTTAAAAAAAATGAAGTGAAGAAACATATTTCCAGGACAGAAGTCTGAGATGAGATTCAATAATTCAATAATAAATATCACACTGTCCCTCTTCATGCTGCTGCCGTCTCGTGGGGAGCTGATGAGAATTGGCTCCTCGCCCACAGAAAGGGCGAACAGAACACGGTTGTTGACGTTGAACAAAATACAACACAGAACAGGCCTGCAGTGGAGAGCCCTCTGATCAGCTCAGGTGAAAAAAAGGAATCTGTAGCACTTTTCCTGGTCATTAGCTGTGTCTCCGTCTCAGTCTGCAGAACTATCATCTGAGCTCTCCTCTCCTGCTGCCTTCCAGTTTTTCCTCCTCCTCTTTTTGGAAAGTGGCCCTGAGTCCGAGTCGTTGTGGGTGTCCTGCTTTCTCTTTTTACGACTGCGAGTCCGTTTCTCCCTTTTTTCCTCCTCATTATTGTCTCCTGCGCTGCTGTCCTCATCTCTCCCTTTGCTTTTCACAGTTTTCTTGTTTTTATGTCTGCTTTTTGTCCTTTTTCTCTTCCTCTGCTTGTCTTGTGTGGTACTGCTGCCATCACTGCTGCATTCGCTGCTTGAAGACTCGTCTTTCTTCCGCTTCCTGTCCTCCGCTTTCTTCTTCTTTTTCTTCTTCTTCTTCAAGGATTTTTTTGAACGTTTTGACAGGCACGCTTCTGTGTCAGATTTGGATTTCTTAATGTTCTTCTTTTTCATGGTGCATCTTTTTTCCCTAGAGAAAAATGGAGAAAACATAAGAAAAAAAAAGAAGAAAATAACCCCTCCTGGTGTCACTGTGATGCCTAAACTGGAAAGGGATGAGTTTTAGACGTATAAAAATTAACATTAATGTGTGTATGTTTAGGGAGATGGTATTCACAACTTAATGGCTTATCCATTAAATTCTAGTTTGATTACAAGTGTAGGTTTTTTTTGTTTGTTTGTTTTCTTGCTCTCAAGCAGCAGTTACTTGGTGCAGTTGTGTATTTTTGCTTACCCATCACTTTCAAACTCCTCAGGGTACATCTCTTTGAAGCCACTATGTCCCCATCTGTGATGTGAACACAATGGACATGCACA
Organism: Melanotaenia boesemani; assembly: GCF_017639745.1. Lineage (NCBI taxonomy): Eukaryota > Metazoa > Chordata > Actinopteri > Atheriniformes > Melanotaeniidae > Melanotaenia > Melanotaenia boesemani. Next base: position 16,398,242 of record NC_055690.1, read on the forward strand.
TTTTGCAATCTTGTCTAAATCTGCTATGATTATATTACAATACAGATACACATGTACCGTCACTTACACAACACAAACAGGAAAACAATTTACATTTCAGAAAGTAGCTTCATAACTTTACAATATTTAGCCTCAAGCCATGTCGTGTACCTGTCAGGATCACCGGCTTCAAATTCATACAGTTTGCGTGTCCAGTATCGAGCTTCTTTGTTGTCATGTTCTGCTATTCGCTCTCTGCTTTGACTCCTGACTCTGGGTTGATCAGACACTCGATCGCAGTGCATGCGCCCTCTGGAATAAAACCATTATCCACAACTCATCGAGGCAACATTCACTAACAGCCCTTAAAACTGAGAGACACTCACTCTGCGTGTCTCTCAAAGGAGATTTGGTGTCATTTGTGTTTGAAAGGCGCAAATTAAACTGGGACATTCACTGCTCCTACCTCATACTGTTTGTATCTGGGACGTGTTTGTGGTGGGATGTTTGGATCTCCCAGTCTCTCATTTTCCACATCTCCATCTCTTCCTGGATCTGCAGTGGGTCAACAACATGTGTGAGAAAGACTACACAGACACACATTCATGTACATTTCTGATCAAAAGTTTACACACATTCATGTGCAAAAATGTCATGGCAATAATAGTTGTTTTTTTAATGTCATCAAACTGGAAAGCCTTAGAGGTAAAAAAAATAAAAAAATAAAAAAATAATAACTTGCTGGGACCATTAAGTGGTACTGAAAATTTTTATTGTCTTTTATAATGCTAGTGGTTTGTTTCAACATAGAAGAGCTTGTTTGATACATGGTACCATAGAAAGGTACAAGAGCTCATTGCAGATGTGATAAAAAGGGTTAAAGAATGTAAGCCTATAAATAACTAAATGCAAGTACATATGGTAACATTTATCAGGAACAACCCCAAAAACTGAAACATTCCAGATTTGAAAATATAAGCCTGATCAGACTAAAGTTTGCATGTTTTTATTATTTATTTTTTAGGTATTTATTTTTTATTAATATTTATTTATCTATTGTTTTTTTAAACATTTTAAACAAAGACTAAACGTGTGTTTGGATAAATAAAGATTAGGCATTCAACCAAGAACACCACAGCAGCCATTGAGCACAGTGATGGTGGCATCATGTTCTGAGCTGTTTGGATTTCCAAAGATGGAGGCTTACTTCAGAAATTTGCAGCATAACACAATTTCATATTACAACATGACCCTAAGCACACATATGAACTGGGTGTGGAAATAATAAAACATCCTAAATTCCACTCCCTCAAAAATGTCAACTGAGCTTACCTTAAAAAAAAACAAACATAGTATAAACTGGGACAATAGACATGGTCACATATCTATCAAAAGTTAATCCATCTTTTTAATGGTTATTGAGAAAGAAAGAAAAACTGGTTGAAGTGTGTCAACAATTTTCTGGTTGCAAACTACTTTTGTAACCAGGGCCAAAAACTATCAGTGAATTTAAAAAATATAAACATACAGTATGTTGATGAATAAATAATAATGAGAGAAAGAAAGAGGAAAGGTAGGTCACATTGAGTCAGTGAGTGGTGCCAGATGGAGCTGACTGGCACACAGCTGCTGCACAATGTCCAATCAGCCTCTTCTATCACATGCAGTACTGTGCGGGGACCTGAAGAGCCACACAGGAGGGATGTCAGCCTGCCAGCTTGGGCGTCATTATTACCGGGAGTGTTTTTAGTTCAGATTATTTGTTGTGTGCAGTCTGCTGTGCCAGGCAAACTCTGGAGAGCATTGTTTGTGATGAGTGTGGGCTGGGAAGAACCCATGGGTAACAGTGTATTGAATCGAAAATGGTTCAAAAACAGTGTGTTAAACTAAAGTTTTATTATTTTTGGAAATCATCTCACTTTGGATTTGATGCCAGCAACATGTTTATAAAAAAAAAACTGGGCCAGTAGGGGGTATTTATCGCTGTGCTTCATTAAAACTTCATGAACTTTGATTTAAATTGTGAACATTCCCTCTTTTGTGGTTCAGTGTTGAGCTCAGCTTGGCTCCCCTGTTGGACTTCTGTTCCTCTGTTGATGCAGGTAAGACATTGACTGCTCATAAGTTCTTCACACAGCATCTAACTTAAAAACAGATAAATATCCCTTTAGGGCCATGATATATCAGTAATAGATGTCACCCTTGACTGAGGATCTTTCACTGTTTTGTTTTTGTTTTTTCTTAATTACAATTAAGGACTAGATTTACACAGTAGTATTTAGGACATGAAGTTAATTCCCCATCCATCCAGGCTTTTTACAGAACAAACTGCCACCACTACTGTTTTGTAATGATGGAGCGATTATTGGCCATTTTGAGATAATGGTCATCGGTTTCTATTTATTTCATGAGGCCAGTGAAGAAAAAAAGAATGCAGATATCTGTGTGCAGGCACCACAGTCAGTGTGGCTGCTGTGGAATGATGATGTTTTTGATTAATGTGGATGTTTAGATAGTTGATATGCATTGGAGCATAGCAGAGTGCAGAACAGATCTACTCAAGCAAACAGAGGCAATGCAGACTCACTGTCAAAAATGTCCACTTACATTTAGCAATTCTTATGTCATTTGCCTTCAGAAAAACGTTATTTCATCAGATGCTAAAGAAAAATACATATTATTAACATTTCTATTAGAATTCTGCTTTCGATTAATTGACATTGACAGCTAGACAAACGCCCATGCTTCTCACCAAATGTTTTCACTTATTTCATCTAATCAGACCTTCTCTCTAGATAATTGAGCCATGACTATTCTTGGTGGACTGCTCTTCCACTGGTTTGTTAGTTCTGTTGCTGGAGAAACGGAGAATATTTTTGATGATGCTTGATCTTTTGTAAAGCATTTTGGTCATCTGAGGGTTGTTGGAAAGGGTTATACAAATTATACATATATATATATATATACCTGAAATGTCTTTTTTTCTATATTGTCGTTTAGTCTTTATTACTTTGACTTATTTAACAAGACAACAAGACATGCAAGATAAACCTCAATTCACGTAAAACATTTCTCTCAAACTGAAGTTTAGGGAGAGAATGTAGCAGAAATGCATTTAAGCATGGTATTTAAGAGTCTGTTGTTTTTTTTTTTAACCCAAACGCACCTTGTTGTGGGCATCGGTGTGCCGGATAACATTCCTTAACAACGTCTTCCCCATCGGTTGCTTGGACATGATGGCTCCTGACATGAAACACGTAAGTCAAATATATATTTATAATATATTTTCAATTAATTGAAAATATATATATATATATATAAAGTTTGGAGAGAGTAAATATAACATTTAAATTCTAGATGCATGAGACCATTACTTTAACACTCTGCTGTTAGCTCAGCTCGTTAGCTACTGCTGGATATTTCATTATAACTGTACTAAACCTGTTTAAATCTACTCTGCGCGGCAAGTCCATAACGTCAAATCATACATTGGTAAATGTGTACAAACTGTACCTTTCGGAAATGAGTAGAACTCGAAAGGAACAAAACACTGCAGACAGGCTCTGCCGGTACTTCCGCTGTGAGCCTGTCGCACAATCTACGTCATTGAATGTTAATGATGCTGAATGATCATTGGACCAGAGGCTTGTCAATTATAATTGTGACAGCTGAGCCCTGCGGCCAATGAGTATTTAATCGTCTAGCTATTTTAATTTTTTTATTCTCATTTTTTATCTCAGAACGATTGATTTTTAGTTTAAAAGTGACCAAAAAAGGAGCTTAAAAACTACATAATGATAACATGAAAATGATTTGCTCGAGGTAAAAAATAAAAATGAAAAGCATTGCAAATGTTAAAGTGAATTTCTGTTTCAAGCCGAAATTAAAGCAGTATAAAGTGTTTTTGAGGATGAGATCAGATTAATGAAGCGAGAGATGAAAAGATGTACAAAATGTTTTAGAGTGAAAACACAGAGTAGGAATTGAGGGAAATGGTGTTTTGATTTCTCATGTGAAATAACACGGGGAGGAAAGGTATGTGTTAGGAAGTCTTACACTCCAAGGCAGTATTATAAAATTCACATTATTCTTGATTATGATGAGTATTAAAAGATATACCTTTAGGTTGAGGAAAATCTCTTTTGGCAGATGACTAAATTAGTATGAAAAGATATCAACAAGTAGAAATACATAACAAAAAAGCAATGAAAGGTAATGATGTTGAATTTTGTTATGTGTTATGGCCTGTGAGGCTGTAGGGAAGACTAAAGAACACCTAGATGCAGTCCGTCAGTATCAATATTGTCAAGTGTTACAATAGGATCAGCTAGATTTATCTAAGAAAAAAATGTTTAATATTGTTCATTTTATGGTGAGCTAGTCCAGTCATGTGGAAATGAAAGGGCAGGAAAAGTCATAGCTTAGAGTGAAATAGTGAAACAACAGCAGCAGAAGTGGGGCAACCACATAATATATACTTGAAATTAAGTAGAGGTGATAAAAAAGACAGGACACAGCAACTTAAATCACACACTTTTCAACACAGCTAAGCATCCAACTGGGCATTATGAAATGAGACACTGGAACATGTCCTAGTTTTATACAAGAAATATGAGGTTAAGAATCTGCAGGAATTGGGGCAAGTACAGTAGTCACTAAGACCCATTAGAATATGGGGATAGTATGGAGAGCAAAAGATAGTTACATCTCTGAAAACACCTGGACTAATTAATTTACTGACTGTAGTCTGATAAGGATCACATTAGAGCAGTAAACTGCCAGAAGGAAGCAGTAATTCAACTTAAAGGATGCTAAAACTGTAAAGAAGAAGATTTCTTACTTTGACTTTCTATGCTTATCTCATTTGTCAAATTTATGGTTCATACACTCTTCTCTCATTCATCTTCCTACTTAAATTAGAAGTAAATATACATTGTTGGGCAGAAATAATGAAATATAGCTTTTTGCTGCAACAAAACAGTATATATTTTTTTTAACAACAGCTTGGAAGCAAGAGCATCTCATCTGATTTCATGCCACACCACCTCTAGCTGGAGAGGAGTCAAGGAGAGGAATTGAGTGTATGCAAATTGGGAAATGAGGTGGAAGATGCACATAAAAATGCTAAAAGCTGCAGTAACACACTGTTTGTTATCACTTGCGTCTGTTTTTGTCTCATAAAATCAGACACACAGTATTGTCTAACTTCTATCTGCTAACATCATGCTGCTGTATTTGCATGCATAAATGCTGCATAATGCATGTTATCAGCTGTTTCTGCTTTGACTTCGAAGGTAAATCCCGGCTGCTGCAATGTCATGTGGGTGTTAGTGCTGTCAGTCTGCATCACCGCGTTCTTGTTCTCTGTTTAGGGTAGCTGAACCAACTGTCCATAACAATAAGACTTGTCTGTTGTTTGCAGACTGAACAATGGAAGAGCCGGAATACAACATGAGGCACAAAACAAGAGAATGGGGACTCGTGGGGACCATTTAGCTATCTGCATACATGAAGTCCAGCCAAGGCTAAAAAATTAATCAAAAAATGTCCTATTGTGTCGTCCAAATGTTGAATTTGTTTGTAGAAGAGCTTGACCTCCGAGATAATGTGTTTCATATGGAAATTTGTTGCAAGTCTGCCCAACTTTTTTTTTTTTTTTTTTTTTTCATAGATGGAGCTAAATTTTAGAGGTGCCTTTAATGCATAAACCCATGGTTGTGATTCTGATATTTCGATATTTTTTGTTTGTAAAAACCTCATGGAGTTGGGGATCTATGGAAATGGTAATGACACCTCACTCACACCTCCGCCTGTCAGTCTTGCAAACTGCAGGTCTGCAAACTCTCCAACTGTGTAAAACTAGTTTTGTTAAACTCATATTGTAAAGACCAAAGAGCAATAAAATAATGATCAGGGCTGCCAACTCACTGAGTTTTAGAGAACTGAGGTTTTTTTTTACAGCAGCACTTTTTAATACTCCATTTTTTGCTGCCCCAATTTCACTGACTGTGGCAAATCAAGGCAGAGCCAGTGAGACTGGGACTGATGCTGTTCCAATCATTTATCTGGGGAACACTAAGTACAAGCAGTCATATTGGTCAACTAGATTTTTTTTTTTTTTTTTGCCCTTCTTACCCTGTTCAGATTAGCAGTTCCTACACTTCAGCCACCTGGGTAGCAAGCCCTCTGCTGGCTACTGCAGTCAAACCCTCCATCTGGGCCAGAGTCAGAGTGGACCTCTAAAGTGATCAGCCCTGTTGGAGGTGGTCCCACTGGCTTGAGTACAAAAATCGCTAATGAGAGCAAGCCAGAGTGACATACACTGAAAAAATAAATTCACTTGTAGTGTCTCCTGGATAAATGATTGCACCTGTATTAGTCTTAAAAACCAAGTGGCAAAGCTCAGTGGTATTTTTGCTCAAATGTGCTGTGCTAATTTACGTTTTACATTGTTTCTTACTGTCATAGTCATGAACAGAACATGTCAGACTGACATCATGGCAACAAGAGCAAAAAAAAACAAAAAAAACAAGTAGATCCTCCACCTAGGTTGTTCTAGCTTCTGCTTGCACCTTGATTGCTTATTATTTCAATGGTTCTTCAGAATGCATGCAAATTAGTTGCATAGCCCCACCTTGCAAGTAGGCAGGAATAGTTCCTCCAATCATCTACCTAGCTTATAAGCTGTCTGACGTTGCTTTTATAAAACTGTTGATAGTGCTCTGTAGATTCAAAGCAGAACTCATCAACTACAATTCCATATATTATATATATTAGTTATACAGGGGGAGTAGTAGTCTACTGGTTAGAGAGGTGGGCTTGTGGCTAGAGGATCCAGGTTTAAGACCCCACTCCAGCATTAGAGGTATACCACTGTGAGCCTCCAACCAAAACCCTTAATGCCTAACTATAGTACCCCACTTGGCTTTGAATGGGTAAAATGCAGAGGCTTCTAATTGGGATGAAAAGTTCTGTATCATTATATACAGTACATCTTGTTACACATGAAAACACCATATGGAAATGCTGACAATGTTAAAACCACCATCTGTGATGGAGGGGGGTTTTATTTGCCATTCAGCTGGAGAAGAACCTTCTCACAACTATGATAATCATGTATGTTTTTTCTACAGTGGTACAAAATTGTATACATACACATCCCAATCAAGTATAACTGGCCTGTAAAACTCTGGATCTTCATCCTGGTGAGCCAACTTACTTTTCATTCAGTGTTTGTTAGATTTAGGTAACTAATAAAAGTTTTTTTTGAAAGATTGTAATGTAAACAGCCTTTCTTTCTGCTATCCAGTTAGGCAAAGCAACTTGAAAACTGAAGGCTGAGTTTTTCTCTCTTTTTTTTTTTTTTTTTTGGTTTTTGCTGCTTCTTACTGGTTTTCACAGTGGGATATTTCATAAATCAGATTTTGTGAGTTAGCTATATTTTGGCTTATCGTGTGTGTGAAGACTCCTTCCAATCTAATTTTTAATACAAATTCCTTCTTTTATATACACTGACATGATTTATAAAAAAAAAGGCATATCACTAATACTGACACACACTAGTATGTTGGGACATCAGGAGATTATTTCCGTTAGACCCAAGCTTCTTATTTCTCTGAATATGTGATGCTCTCAGTTGTTTGGAGAGATCATCATATTTCTATGCATTTTTTAAACAATAAAAAAGTGATTATCCCCCAGTGCCACTATGCTACAGAAGTGTAGTCAGCTTGAAATGTACAGACTACCAAGATATCAGAAGCTTAGAGACATAAACAAGGCAAATAAGGCGGAAGTTGTTTAAGTTGTTTAAGACTGATGTAAATGTAATGCGTGTACTGTAGCTAGACTTGTCCTGTCATGACTCATCTAGGAGAAAAAAACACAAACTCTTCAAGCTGGTACTTTCTGTGCAACTCAGTTTTATGAAGAGCAGTCCTCAACACGATACACACTCTAGTGCTTTAGCAATACCTATTATTTCCATCTAAAGGACTCTGTTGTAAAACAGTTATGATGATTTTCTACAAACAACAAACAAGATAATAAAGCTTTAGTCTATTTAGAACATCTTGACATTTAATGAAGAGGAGTTTAAAAATTATTTTTAATCAACATTATCTGAAGGGTAATGTTTAATAATTTCAAAGGAGATCTTTGATTTAAATTAGATTTCATTTTTGGCTTTTGTAAATGTTATCATGATACTGACACATTTAATTTTGAATGAGTGGGTGTGTGTCCAGATGTTTGACTGGTACTGTTATTTTATAACAACATTGTAATCCTATGGTCTTATGATATATTTGTAGAATCATTCAGTATGTTAATATTTTGGCATTCAGCTGATTTATAATAACAGAGTGGCTTTGCATCTATTGTTCTTTATTCCTAACAAAAAAAATATGTTAACATTGAGACTTCTTCTCTGAATTACATTTGACAATAAAAATGGATGAGATTTCCAGAGACAAAATCTTATCAGTAGGGCTTCATGCATATCTGCTTGAAGGTCACTGAAATGGACAACACTGATAACTTGCGCTTCATAGAAGGCACAGTCATAATCTGCAATCAGAATATACTGTGATCATACAAACAATCTGTTCTATTTTAGCAACTCATTTGATTTTCAAATTGGCTGCTTTCATGCCTCCCCTGTGGCAAACCAATTTTCTTCTCACCTCCTGGCTCCTGGAGTGGTGGAATAAGTCTGTCCTCATTCTGAACAGCAAAGTCACTTCTTATATACATCATCCAGATGTAAATCCCACTCAGTTTTCTGTTACAAACGCTTTGTTTCCCACAGTCCTTTCAGTCATGTCACGGTCTGCCAAATCTTTATTGTCTCTGCTGGTGCCCGAGTTAAGGCCATGTCTTTTTAATATTTGAGCAAAAACAATGAAAGTAGTGCTGCAAGGAACATAAGTCAGTGCACAGAAAAAACAAAATCAGTTTTTTGAAGGCTGGAGGGCTTTGCAAAGGGATACTGAAAATGTCAGACTTATATGTGTGTTTTATCTGCATGAATTGCCTCTTTATTTTCTTTTGTATAGGACAAGGCAACTATTAAGTTATAACCTAACACCAGCAAGAAGTTGTTTGTGTACACAGTATGACTTTGATTACCTCCTCTGAGAAAACATATGTTTTCCCCTGCATACAAACAAGCATGGGCAAATATGAATATTTTTAATGTTGTCTTCCTGCTTGCAGTACAGGAGTTTCCATACAAGAATTAATCTTTACTAAGTGGATCTGTTCTCTAAACCAAAGCACAGCAAAGTCAAAGTAACATATTCGTACATTTGAACACCTCAGTAGTTCTCTCAGGGCTTTTTCTCATTAATCTTCTGACTGTTGAGAACCATCATTTTATCGCCAACTTTTTGTGTTATGAGCTCATTTGATAAACTTGATAAGTGCTGTGGACTACTAAACTATAACTGGTGAATGATTTTGTTGTCTTTTAGAAGAATATTGAAGTTTTTTTTCAATTCTTCCTTAAAATAAAGGTTTTTGCCTTCCTTTGGTTTGGATGATCCCTCCTGGACAATGTTATGCAGTTACAAGAACTGGTCAGTATCGGGCTCCCGGATTCTACTGTGGTCTGGTTTAGTAATTACCTTTCAGAAAGAACTTAGTATGACAAAGTTGATGGTTGCTCCTCAGGCTTGGCTATTGATAAGGGGTCCCTCAAGGCTCTGTTTTATGTCTCTTTATCTATCTATCTATCTATCTATCTATCTATCTATCTATCTATCTATCTATCTATCTATCTATCTATCTATCTATCTATCTATCTATCTATATATATATATATATATATATATATATATATATATATATATATATATAATGCACAAATGTTTATTTTATGCAAATGACACTGTAATTTCTTGCTGTGAGGAAACTTTGTTGAAGGTAGTGAAATATTAGCAAATTGCTTTTGGGGAAATTTAAGCCCGACTCCTGCATGTGATGTGCTTAATGCAGAGAAAACAATGATGAAAACAAAAATGATGACATTTACTGAATCAAAAGACAAACATTATTGTCTTACTGTTTGCATGTCTCAGGGAGTTAAAACTGAAACAGCCCTTTTTAAGTATGTGGGGGTTTTTTTGTTTTTGTTTTTTTTTTGGTTTGTTTTTTTAGATGACAATTTGACTTTTAGACCTCACACTGATAATCTGATCAAAAACCTAAAAGTAAGATTGGGCTTCTATTTCAGACATAAATCATAAAAAAAACAATCAAGCTTCAGACCCTCACATGATGATGGGAGAGATTGGATTGTGCAGGTGCTTTGCTATGTGATATGTTTTGATCTGGTGAATGTTCTTTGTTTTAATATTGTTTAATATAGTTATTTAATTGTTGTTAAATAATACATAGTTGATACTGATAGTAATGAGTATGTGGTTACAGGTTTGCTTCCTTCTTTTTTCAAAACATCAGGCAACATTAAACATGTTTCTTTCACAATTTCTGCATCTTCTCTGTGTTACTACAATGTTTGGCAGTGTTTTTGAATGTACCTATTATGTGCCTTCTTATGAGACTGATAGTGGAGCTATAGGCAAGTTCACACTGTATAAGAGCCAAACTTCAAAAAGAAGCCGTTTTAACCTCTACTTTACTGCCTTCAAACTAATTTTAGCTACAGCAAGACACTGAGATTTTGTCTCTGAATCTTAATAGAATCAGGGAGACATCTGCTTTTTCTCAGGAGTCTCAGGAGTATATAGCATGTCTGTTGATTTAAAACAAATAAAACTTCTGAGTCTATCCTGAAGACAGCTGTCAATATATAAGGTTCAAATTAACAGCTCATTTAGGCTAAAAGCATCCACAATAACAATACTATAAATCAATATCAAGTTGGAGAAAGTGTGCAACTATCAAAGTAATAGTTTTTTTATGTCTATTATTTTTGTATTTGAATAATCTTATAATCAAAAAAGTAAGGAACAGTAAAAATAATACAATAACACCAATCTCCAATTAGTGGGGTTTTGATTTTATAAACTGAGATTCAGCTATTATTCAGATATTTTTAATATCACAATAATCAGTAATATTGATAAATGGCAGCGCCTGTATATGCTTGTTTTCAACTGTATTAAAACCGGGCTCAGTTAGTACAGATAACACAAATAAAAATGCAGTTTTATGAGAATGAGTTTGAGTGCAAAATGTTGGCAAAACTATAAGATTTTAACTCTCTTGTTTAATATAACACAGTAAATATGTCATGTTTATAAAGAAATGTTTGTCTTTTTGCTGTCAGTCTGTGACAGATTTTGCTTAAATCTAATGCTGCATTAGTCTGGTGCTTCATGTACATATTCATGGGTCTGCAGCAAAGTTGCTTGCTGAAGCATGCATTTAAGGTGCTCATAGAAAATTTAAGACTGTCATTTAGTTGTGGATAGAACTGCAAGTTGCCTCATGGAAAGCTACTTCAGTTTTGCTGATGACACCAGCAACATTTTAACATCTCAATGACAGTCTGCTCAGCCTAAGTGCCTTTCAGAGGGATCCTTAACATGAGCAGCACATAGAGAAAATTCTTTGTTTATATTGCCTGCTGTTGAAATCATAAAATTGACCCTTTTTAATATTTTAGTGTTTAGGCCCTCGTTTTCACAACAGGAATCGATAATGAATGATGCGAGAAGCTATAATTACAGGCTGATACATTTATATAGCTTTTTACTTCCCCTAAATGTGTAAATAGATGTTTTTTTTATGAGAATATGTTTTGGGTTTTGTGACGGAAGACTCCAGATTTTAAAGCCACCATTTATCCATGTTAGTTCCTATTTTAGCTGTAGAGACATAAAGCACACAAAAAGCAGAGGAACAAAAAAGGAAAAAATCTCGCTCCTCCTCGTGAAAGTAGAGAGCCGTAGGAAACGGAGGGAGGAGGAATGAGGAAGGAGAAGGGGGAGGGTAAACACACCCAGACAGAGCCATGTCTGACATCCTCGCTTACTGAAGGGAGGACGGACTTATACAAAGCCAGTGCGGCCAAGCAGAAGAGAAAGAGGGGAAGGCGGGAGGGAGGGAAGAGGGAATAAAGGCATAAGGGTTGTCAGAGAGAGAAAATAAAAAAAATAAAAAAAGTGGAAGAGATGCACAAGAGCTGCATCAGTTCCTGCCGGCAAGGAACAAAAAACATTGTGTTCGGGAATGGGAGCTCGTGAGCTCAACCATCAAGCGAGTGCAAAGAGAAACCAGGCAGACTTCAGTGTAGCTGAGCACCAATCCTCTCTCTCTCTCTGTCCCTCCCTGCCTGTCTCTGTCAGCTTGGACCAAGCCTTGGTATGATTTAGAGGAAGGGTTTGGGGCTTTTGATTAGGATTTGGAGCTTTATATGTTAGGGATATGCTGCTGCATAGCATTTGAACGTGCTGTTATTTCTGATTAAACCCAGCGGGCGACGTGGAGGCTCCTGTGGTCGCTGCTCTGTGGGCTGCTCCCCTCCCTGCTGCCTCCGGCTGTGTTTGGACTATGGTCCTGACTGAGAAGCAGGGCATCACCCAGATGCAGGGCTCTGACTGTATGGGTGGTTAAGCCTATAAAATCACCAGCATGGGAGCTAAACAGATGAAATGGTAAGAGCCGTTGTTATTTTTCTAACATAATGCCAAGCAATAGGCCGTTATTTTTATCCACAATGCATGAATGCAGTGGCACATGTATCCTGGTCATCAGGCCTAAATTAAAAACCCCAACCTGCTTAACATATGCATATTTTTGCTACTTGTAGAAGTTTGTTACATTCTTAGAATAAGACTTTAAAACTCAAGACTATGCAGGTTATTGTTCGGTGTTTACAATGCTGAAGATGTGGGTGTGTCCCGTTATGTCTGCATGAGCCGAGCTGCTATTGCCTAGCAACCACTATCTACTGCCTTTTCTCTAATGTGAAATTTCAGATGAAAATGACAAATTTAGAATCATATCAGGAAAAAAAAAAGCCATGTTTTTTCACCCCCCAAGTCAACATGTGAACTGTGGCAACATTTTAAGAAAGTCATCTTCTTTTCTTAGACTTGAGCCACATTAATCAGTCAAACCAAAAATAGCATCATTATATTTTGGCTTGTGCTGTTCAATTGCCTGATTTGGTAGCGCTTAATTGAGCTTTTTTTCATGCTTATGACTTAATAGAATAATTAAGCACAAAAACTAACAATTTAAAAACGCCCTGCTTTCTGGCTACCAAGTGTTATCAGCTACATGCATTTAAACAGCAAAAATAAGGAACTCCTAATTGAAAAAAAAAAGGAATACTGTGACTTAACTGGTTTGGATTACATAATATGTTGTTTGGTATTTTAATTCATTGGTTCCTAAATGAGGCAACATTATAAATCCGAGGGGCCTTGAGATGTGAAGAAAAGAGAAAAAACAAAGTTATGCTGCAGAGTTTTGAGCTTTCTTGGCTTTTCTTTGTGTAACATTGGATCATTTAGCCTCTGTGTTTGTAAGCCTTTTAATTAGAACATCTGAGAGGCTTAAAAAGAAAATCTTGTTTTAAGCTTATAATAAAATCTTAAACATAACAAGAGGCCCCAGGTAGAAACGCCTTGTTTTAAAAAGGGTCACAAACCAGTTAGTTTGCATAAAACGTAAAGATAAAAAGTAAGACTATTTTTAACTTACCCTTTAGTAAAGTGATGGAGAAACTGTATACGTTCTACAGTGCTGATCAAACGATGTTAATCGGATGCACTGAGGCTTCTGCAAATCCCATGCAGCACTTAATCTTTTGGCTAAACCTGCATGTTCCAAATAAAAATGCATGTATTTATGTTAGTGCCACATCATCAGCACTTAAAAACCTTTTTTTTTTTAACTTATATGAACTCTTCCCTGAAACAACGTTTGAAGCTATTCCAATCATGTCATCATGTGCAATGGCATGATCAAACGGACACTGCTTCTTTGAGCTACTCTTAAAAAACACCTGGGGGATAATTACAGCAGCATCTTATAAGTCGCTCTGGTGCAATGACCCTCAGCAGGGAGGAACAAACTATCAGACATTTTCAGTGTGCTGAATGAAGCCAGATCAGTTGCCTAAAATTTTCCAAATTGCATCTGTCTTTACTTAATAAATATACATACAGAAGACTGTATTGATCCAACATCAGTCATTAGCAGTTAAAAGTTTAAATCTGTCAGAAAATATCTAAAGGGCAGATATTAAAGAAAGATAACACAGGAATAATATCTCTTTTTTATTACTACAGTATGTTAGGTGCTAGTTAGCTAGAGGTGTCAAATTAGTTTGCTAGTCTGTTCATTTTTTAGAAATATTGAAACAATATGGATTACTATAAAAAAATTTACATCCATGCCCCCCTTAAAGTTAATTCTAACTTCTCAAGATTATAATTTGTGTTATTTCTGACAACCTTTATAAATCCTATAATCCCCACTTTTACTTTGTTTAAAGTAGAACAATTCTAGAGAGATGAAGATGATAAACACTAACTGTTAAATGTCTTTTTTAACACTTAGTACATTAACATTTGTTCCTCATCTGCTTCTCAGAACAGTTTCACATATTAAAGGACATTGCTTCAGGCTTGTTCCCAGTTTGTTTAAGTTGTCACTGGGACATGTGCACATAGTCCACACAGTGGCGGTAACAAATGATACAAGTGTGTTGTCTGTTGTGATATCAGCTTGAGCTGAATAATGCCAGTAAATAGGCAGAAAGCCTCCTAGGCGAAAGTCTACATCATATTTAAGGGAGGAACATGCTTAACTGTGCAAATGAAATCCTTCGGGAGATTCTTCGGTTTCTAAACAAGGATTTATCCCACAGTTAAATCCACAGTATTTTTTTCCCCTTCTTGGTTATTTAGCCTCAAGCATAGCGTAATGAGTTCTTCCTTTTTATGATTTTGCTAGCACCAAGTTAAGACCTGCAGTGACTGGCCTGTTTTTAAACACATACACTGAGAAAAAGAAGGAACCCCTGCTCCATGACCATGCATAATGCTGTATGTCACAGGTCACAGCAGCTGTATCTTATTGCTGCAAACATGGGAAAGTAAAAATGACAGCTGGCCTCAGCCTTGGAATGCTGGAGATGCTCTCCAAAATCACAAACCTGGCTGCAAGAAAAGCAGCTTTTCAGACACCATATAATTATTATGTTTTGAAATGATGGTCAAACAGTGTACAAAATATGGACAGGATTTCCTGTGGGAAAATGACTGAGTTGTATGTATTCCTGGGCCTGCTGAACATTTATTCAACATGTTTAATTTTTGTTTGGCTGTGGTTTTATTAATTTCATTATTTGTATTCTTAGGGGTATTATGTGTTTAAAAAAGAAAAAAGAAAAAGAAAAACAGGATTGGGTTTAAAATATATTATGCCCAGATGGGATTATTTCCCATTTTGGTGCCCCCCTGGGAGTTATTAAAGTCCAAATCTCCATTTTATGTTGCTAGGTTTATTTACAGCTGTTCTTTTGGCAGGATATAAATGCATTCATTCTTGCCTGTTCCTTCCATCTGCTTTAGTCTCAGCTCAGCCAGCCCTGCTCACTCCCCCAAAGAGGAGTACGTTATCACCCAGTCCACTGACACCCTTAAAGAAGAAACAGTCCATGATCAGTTTGAGAACCAGGGGGAACCTCTGGAAGACAAATCTGAGCTGACAGAGAAGAAATCTGTCCCAGGTTGGTTGGCTGCACATCAACTTTGGTAGAGCCAGATTTGATGCAGTGAAAAAAGAAAAAAAAGAAAAAGTAAAAAAAAAGCTCTGAAGACTCATTTTCTCTGTCCTTAATCGTCCTTTCAGAGGCAGTTGCTCTCTGTGGATTTTGTCCCTCCCTTGGGTATGATGGGCAGGAGGAAGAAAAGTCCTGGGAGGAGCAGCTTGATGCCCACCAGGAGCAGCTGGAGAAGGAAATGCAGGAAGCCAGAAGGATGGTGTTCCGCCTACAGGTAACCCTGTGTGATAACAAACTTCAAAACAAATTGCACCGCAGTTTTGAAAAACTTTAGATGAAGGTGCACAGACTGCAGAAGAATCCAAGGAAGGCTGCAGGTAAAAAAAACAGCATCAAGTGAGATTTTAGCTTGTTCGGATGTCCGATTCTCTGCAAACATCTGCAGTATTTTTACTGATTCAAAACAAGTTACTGAGTATTAATAGAATAAAAATAAATAAACAAATCAAACCACAAATAGGGATTCATTGTTATTATCAGGCTTACAAGAGTTATTGCCTGATTCTCTCCAGGCTCTATGCATTCTGTTTTGGCTTATGTTTCACAATAAAATAGATCAAGTTGAAAATCTTGTGTCCAGTCTCGGTGACACACACCTGGTTGCTGCAGTTGTTGCTATCTTGCTAGGTCTCGTCACATTGCTGGAATCATCCAAGCTGCTGGAAGTAGTTGATTCTTGCAACATGACACCTGACCCACTTCCTTACTTTTTGTTACTGTTGAACTATTTTTTATGTTCATTGTCAGTAGGTATCAGTCTTCTACTACGTCATTGAAGCTAGCCAATGATTTTGCATCAAATATCACAATAACTTAAAGAACATAATGTGCTCTTTAAGTTATCACAAGATTTTAATGCTTAGATACGCACATAGATTCATTAGATAGACGCACATACAACTTGCAAATATCTCGAGAGAAGTTTTGTCAGTGCTGAGAAAAGCCCAAACAGGAATGGATTAAAAATATGATTATTTAGCACCACTATAAACTAGCTGGTAAAAAAAAAGAAAATTATATATAAATTAAATTAGTATATAAATTAAAATAAAAAGGCTAGTTCCTAGATGGGAGGCCCTGATTTCTGAAAGGTCTGGACTTGTCCACTGAGCCCCGCCCGTATCGCCGGGTCATGGAGGGAACTGGACCCAAATTTAGGGTGAAACACTGATAACAGGTGGATGTATGGATCAAAGGTTTAATTAGGAAAACTAAAGGCACTGCACTGCACCAGCACAACTATTCAAAAAATAACAACACTTTAAAAACAAAACTAAGAGGCAAAAAAACAACAAGGAACACCTGGAAGCCACCGAAGGATTACTGACAACGATCTGACAGCGAATGATGAAACCAACTAAATGAGGAGCAGGTGAAGCAAATTAAACCAGGTGTTATGAACAAGAAGTGAACAGAACATAATACAGAACGGAGTAAACCTACAAAATAAAACAATACAAACTCAAGCAGTAAAAATCAGAAACTAATAAGAAAACAGAAAAACAAGAACTAAACCAACCCACAGATCTTTACATCTTGTTCTATAAAGACATCATAGCTATCTGAATTGTAGTTGCAGGTTGATTTTAATGCTTTTTTTATGTTGCAAGCATCTATTTTGCAGTAAGAATCCTTTAATATTCTGTTTATACATATATTTGCATACCTAAAAATAAGTTATACTTTATTTGTGTTAATATAGTGTTTTCTCCCTGTTGCCTATCTCCTGTTTTCAAGATTACATACAGTGGCAACGGAGGTGAACCACTGTGGGCCCTTGAGCAAGGCCCTTAACCCCACGCCCCCAACTGCTCCCCGGGTACCGAAACATAGCAGCCCGCTGCTCTCTAGTATATGTACAGATGGGTAAAATGTAGAGCCGAATCTTTTCGTTATTATTATTATTTTTTATTGATAATGAAACATATTAATATATTCATATATGTGCAATAAAGCAATTCATACAGACAATAAAGAACAAAGCAGATAACAGGACTGAGATCAACTCATAATAATTTGAGTAAACAAATAGAAATGTGTAGCATCTGTGCTACCACATCATCAAAATTTCACACTCTAAATGTGCACACAAAGGGGAAAACCATTTCCTGTTTATGCAATATCAAACAAAGCTGTTATATGAATGGTTTTCTTTGTAGTTTATTAACCAAACATGGAAAGAAAAGGTTTAGAGTGCTTCAAGATAAAGAAAGAAAAACTGTTTTGTCTTCTGAAGTTAAAAGGAAAAAAAAGACATTTACCCAATAAGTCTATGATTTTATGTACGAAGGAAATGCATGTGCAAAAAGTCGAAACCCTGCAGAGAATTTGAAAATAGATCTGTCTGATGACTTTCACAGAAATAGCATTTCTCTGTAATGACATAGTTTAACTGTCACTTCCAACTGTGTTTAAGTTTGTGCACACACCCACAAGAATTTGTTATTTAATTTTAGTTTAGTTAAATACACTGACTTGAGCAGCTGCTTGTAAAGTGTTTATCTAAGCTGAACTGAACTGAAAACACAGACGTGAAACACAAAAAATATCAGGCTTTAGTGGCATATATATTTCATTGTCACTGCTTGCCTTGTCTTTGTCCCTTTACCCGTGTGTTCTCTGTCCTCAGGCTTTGCTGCTACATGGTTCCCTCCCTGAGGAAGACCAGGATGGATCAGCCAGCTTCGGAGATAACCGGGCGAGCACAGAACAGCAACTGGTACAGTACAGTGCCCTCTCTCTGTTAACTTGAGAACGCAACACTTAGGGGCTGAGTTATGACGAGGGCAAAACTGCTGCGCTATTTAACATTTGCTGCGCAGTTTTGCTCTGGTTATGTTTCTACGATTAGCGCCTGATCTATTAAGACTGCTCCTGTTATCATTTGCGGAGCAAACAGCAGTATTTAAATGAGGATTTAGCGGCGCTGTTTGCTCTGTCATGTAAGGTTCTGGAGAGCAAGGAAACCGCAAACGCAAAATTAACTTTTATCCGATAGAAGTTGAGACAAACAAAGGAGACAAATAAAAATATTGCGGAAGTCGAGGAAAAAAATCTAAATGTCACCAGAAATGCTGCAATATAGTTTCATATTCAAGTTCAATTTATTTATAAGGCACACTAACAACAACCTTTAGGAACCAAGGTATTGTACATATAAAAACATGCAAGGAACAAATAAGAAATAATAAAGGTTTAAAAGCTATAAAGAAATAATAATAATAATAATAATAATAATAATAATAATAAAAGACAGGCATGATAAAGTCTTTAAACTTATCCAGCAATTCTAATATTGCAACGCTGGATCGTCTCCACAATCCTCTTCTCTGGCATTCTAAATATATTAATATAATAGAAAAAAATGCATTATCTTAGTCGCCTTTCATGGTGTCTGTGCCTCCTCCTTAAATTTATTACTGCAGCCATTGCGCGTATACTGTTGTGCCAATTAGCACCTGCTTTTCAGAAACGCTATTTTTAGAGCAAACATAAACACCGCAAACTATTTGCGGGCTACATGAATCCCACTGCTGCGCAAACCAGATTTATTTGCATAGTCTCCTCCCACTAATGTGCACTTTCTGGCCGGAACGCCCATAATGCATATGCAGTAGCTTCAGAAACGCAAAGTGGAGAGCGGCGCAGTTTTGCCAGGATAACTGACGCAGTTCCATGTTTGCGGCTTTGATAGATAAGCTTGGGCCGATTTTAGCGGAGCAAAGCCGTCTGCACCTGTTTTAGTACACGCAAAGCGTTAATAGATCAGGGCCTTAAAGTGTCCGTGTCAGCCCTTCTGTTGGGATGATGTTTATAGCCATCACTCCTCTCAGAGCAGCCGCCACAGAGAACAGATGATTCTCTCTGATCTGCTAGCCGACTGTCATACATTCTTATTGCTTCCTCATATGTTCTGACATTTTTCCTTTCTCTAATTATCCTGCTCATACTCTCTCCCTTTGAAGGTTCTAATCCGCAGTCGTCTAGACCAAAGCATGGAGGAAGCCCTTGATCTCAAGGTACAGTAAGCAAATATAATAGAATTAATATAGATGAGCTGCCTAACAACCAGATTCCCTTTCTTTAATGTTTCTGCTTATGCGTGTGGCTCTTAGAGAGAACTCCTGAGGCACAAACAGGAAACACGACACATTCAGGCTATCAAGGTAAACCTCTTACTCTAATGTTGTACTTATGCTGTGAATAAAAATGGATTAGGAGATATATTTCAATCTCCTCTATTTTGGATCCTCCCAAACTGATGATTCTGCTATTCTTAGCACACGCTTTTTATTTCTTTACAAAGATGACAAAATTAGTAGTGGCTGGAAGCCACTGATGAGGCAGGTGAATGCAGCTGATCTGTATTAGTGTCTTCTTGTCTTTGATCTCCCTCTCTCTCTCATTAGGATGCTCTGCAGCAGCGTCTGGCAGTGCAGGAAGATGCTGTGCTGCAGCTAAAGCAGGAACTACTGAGGTGCAGCATGGCCAAAGATCAGTTGGAAGGAGAAAATGTGAGAAAAGTGATGATTTACTTTTGACCTGATAAATTATTTGGCCTGCTTGACCTGTGGATGAAAGTGCATGTGAGAGAAATATTGGATTTTTATTTCACACTCATGAACAGTATCTGCCTGCAGGAAGAGCTCAAACGCAAGCTGAGCGAAAGAAACAAAGCACTCAGTGAATATGAGGTACAGTTCATTATTTATGTGGCAATGCATTGTTGAGCTGAACATGTGTAGGTAAAGGCTTACTTTATGTCATCCATCTGTCTTGTGACAATAGCAGCAGCTTGGGAGGAAGGACAGAATACTGCAACAACAGCAGCAAAAGCTTGATGAAGCTCAGCATAAAGCACACGAAGTCAGCCATGGACGGGTATGGAATATGACATGGTTCAAGTATTCCAACAGTATACTCGATGTTAAGATGTAAATCCAAATCTTGAATAAGAATGCCTAGAGAGACTTTTTGATATCACAGTTACACACTGCTTAACACAAGGCAGCATGTACTCTTCTTTTGACAACAAATCCTATGATAAAACCAAAATCACTGATGTATTAAAGCAGCATGTCACTATAAAAGCAAGTTTTATTTCCTCATACAAGTCAGCATTGTATTCTGTATAAACCAAAGGGCATTTGTGGGGACTATTCTCAGCAGCAGATTAATACAGACTTCTTGCACCAGTGAGCTTTTCTTGCAGCATGTGAAAATGACTCAACACAAGCCACAGTGCTGCAGTGTTCATCATAATAATAACAAAAAAAAAAAAACATGTCACCTAGTGCAGCACTGTGAGTCACTGATGTGCTTTTAATGGTGTTTTAACAACAGTTAATCTTTTATTCTGAGGTACTGGCTCCATCTGGCTTTGCTTTAGTTAGAGTTATATCATGGCATTTTCTAATAATAATGTCAATATAGATTACATCTTATTTATATTTATACATTTGTCAGTCATACAGGAGTGAAAGTGGTGGCTATAGTAACTCAGTGGCATCAACTTCCCCTCCGGCTTTCCAACACAATGCTCCAGTAGGTACCAATTGTTTTTATTCATGTATTTATTTTGATGGGTTATTGTATGAGAGTTTGTTTTTGGCAAGTAAAGGAAAAATATAATCAAAAGTTTACTTAAACACTTTTATATTTACAATTATTAGAATAAGCACCAGAAATAACAAAAACAATGAGAAAAAATGTTTTAAAAAGTTCAAAATTTGAAATTGTGACACTGAGCTCAATATTGTTTCATTGCATTTAGCAGAGAATGAAGATTTTAATCAACTGATTCAAAATCTAAGAAAATTTTATTTCCACTGCTTGTTACTACATTTTTCACTTCATCAATGAAAATCCAATTTCATGTACAACCCTGTTCCCCAAAAGAGGTTTTACAGTTTTAAATCTAAGACTTGCAACATGCAGCATGTTTCAGTAAAGTTGGGTCGGAGTCATCACATCAATGCAGAATACATAATAATGCTAACGGACAGCAGATCCATTTAAAACTAGCTCAGCCCAAAACTGGTCCAGAAAACACCCAGATATATTTGTTATCTGCAAGACTTATAGGCCGTATGCAAACAGATGGAGACAGACAAGGAACAATTACAAAATGCCAAAAATATTAATAAAAATAAAAAATGATGTGTACTGAAAACTGTCTTTATTTTTAAAGTAATACATATGGTTATAAGGAGGTTATAAGGCTAAAGGAGGAAAAGGTACACCATCAGATAAATTTTCATTACATACATAGCCTGCTGTACTTTCTACTGTTTGTAAAGCAAATTGCCTTCTGTGGCATCCTTTTAAGATGCGGTATGCCAGTGGGAGTGAGTGGAGCATATGATGAAATGAAATCTCCAGATAAGTCAGTCAGTGGTGTTAATAACCAGGCGACAGAGACATAACCTTGATTTCCTAATAAAAGTCATCATAATCATTAAAAAACACCGCTGTGGTGAATTTAAATTATTAAAGACCACATTCAGCAGGTGGCTCTGGAAGTCACAGGTGATCTTGACATTTATGGAGGGATTTTCTACATTTTCTAGTTGAAGGAACGGATCTAACATGTATGCAGTCCATTGCACAGATGGTGTTGGGAAAACCACCTGTGACCTATTCTTAAATAAATGAGAAAAGTGATAACATTAGGACACAATCTGCAATATCTCACTATTTATTTTAAAATATCAAAATGCTTTATAAATTCCAAAAAGTAATTTTAAAATCTTGGACGAAATCTTGACTGTAATTTTTTATTGTTGTATTTTAATTAACACAGTAGCAGGAAACAACACAAAAGCTAAGTGTCCTCACAAGTTCAGCGTCTATCAACATTCTGCAGCTAATGCAACTGCATGAATCCCAAGTAAAACAAGCTACCTGCCTGCGGTCCAGAGCAATCACCCATTGAATAAGAGTGGAGCATTATGTAATCCATAGCATAAGAAATGGGACCCTGAGGTGTTGAGCTGCTGAAATCCCACATCATGCAAAACTAAAATATACAGAAACTTTTTTCCTGTCTATTCAAACAGACAGCTAAAATGTTGGGCTCACCTGCCAGTCATGTTTTTGTTATTTACATTTTATACAGCATCCCATCTTTTCTATTTAAGTTGGAGTAAATATAGACTATAATGATATAATGAGGCTATCTGTCACAGGGTGAGGAGCTGCAGCTCGTCAGAGAAGCACTTCGCAGTTTAAGGGACAGTTTCTCGGGCCATGACCCTCAACATCACACTCTGGACACTTTGGAGCAGGGCGTGGCCAGTCTCATGGACCGATTGCACTCCTTAGACACCCAGCGCAGACAGGACAGAGGGGTAAATACTCAAACTATCTCAGGCAGTTATTAAAAACTGTAGCATGTTTGTCACCTCACATATGACTCAAGCAACTATGACACATTTGACTGTTTACCAAAAGTATTTGACCCTTCTAGGAGGAATTTAAATCACCAGGACGCAGAGCCAACTCAACAGACCGTGACTCCTGGCCGCCGAGCTCAAGTGAGACAAACAAAATAGTTGTTATGCTTAGTAGTTGTCATCCTCTGCAACATCCCAACTTGGGCTGCTAAATCAAATTGTCCCATTCAGTTATGTTGCTATGGAAAGAGTGCATTTCTGGCTGTGAGAGCCATTTGAAATTCTGATCGTTTAAAAACAACTTTTCCTGTTCTTATTTTTTCCAGAAATGGCACACTCACACAGCAGCCCGGGATTAGATGCTGCCATCTCCACTAAAGTGCTCTACTTCACAGATCGCTCACTCACTCCATTTCTGATTAACATCCCAAAAAGGTAAAGATAAAATGCATTTAATGATGGGTTTATATAGCTGTGTCTTCGTTTATTTCTTCACTGCAGAGTGTGTGATTTTCAGGCAAATTACTCTTCAGGTTAGAGCTGGACTGAGGCATGACCAGAGCTTTAAAGTGGGCTCTTTGGTGGCTTTATGTTTATCCTAGAAAAGCTTATGTGGGTGTTTGATGCATAGATCATGACTGACGGTGTGTGCTTCCAGGCTGGGTGAAGTGACACTTCGAGACTTCAAGGCTGCTGTAGACAGACAAGGCAATTTCAGATACCACTTCAAGGCCCTTGACCCAGAGTTTGGCACGGTGAAAGAGGAGGTAGGCGTGGGAGTAAAATTACAGCCCCAACATCTTCACACAGTAACTTCAGCAAAAATAATGTAAAATGCCAGTTGTAAAGGAAGATATGTAAATATCAACAACACCTGCTCTTTATTTAAAACACTGCAAGGTGACTCATTTATATTCCAGAGAATCTCAAAATACTGAGTAGATATTTTCACTTTGCATCCAAAGCCTTGTGTTGTACATTTTAGATGCCCGTCTTTTATATATGTAAATTCTGTTCAGGTATTTCACGATGGAGCAGTTGTGCCTGGCTGGGAGGGGAAGATTGTAGCGTGGGTGGAGGAAGACCATGGAGAGCGGAGGTAGAGCCCCAAACACCAGAGATCGCCACTACAAACCTAAAACTGTTCCCACTAGACCAGGAGGTCACTATAAACACATGTGATGCCATAAGAAACAATAGCTATTATATAATTAACTGGGACCAATGGATATAATGCCTCTAAATACACAACCATGTTTTAAAAATGAATGTTTCATACCAAGAATTTAAAGTTACATTTGGGTAATGGTTTGTTCAATTGAATGCATATTACACAATGTTAAATTTAACAAGTGGAATTACAATTTATTGGTCAGTAATGCAATACTTGAAGCTTTAAAATACAAAAGAATGTTAGTTTTCCATAAAGGCTGTAATCAGTTCATAACACATGCACGTAAAAATGAAAGTGTTTACTGACATTTTTCACATGTTCCAGATTGCCAAAAAGTGATGTTGTTCTGCATCGATTTTGATGTTTTAATAAACATAAATTATTGCATGGATCATTTTGCTGACAATTATTCCCCTTTTCATATGCTAATGATACTGTTCACCGGCTTTTAGCCATTAATACACCTACATTAAGACACCCACATATTAGTAAACAGACTCTGCAGACTGTCATTAATGTCAATTATTCTTTTGGAGAGGTTTGGGGAGGGGGGTTACATTTGCTGCAGATCAGTCCACAAAGCACAAAAGGACACTGTAAAACATTTCTATAAAAAGATATTGCCATTAAAAGTAGATCAGTTTACAGGCATATTTGTTATTTCTTAGTTTGAGGCAGGACATGGGTCCTTCTGCAGTCTACCCTGCTGTTACATTGCAAGTTTGTTTGGGTTATTTTTACATTCCCTTTGGAAAATGTTCACAAAACATCAACTTTCAACCTAAGCCTTCGTTTTTTCTTGTTGAAGATGGCAGAGGCAGTGTCTTCATTTACGGTATTTGGCCAATCCAGAAGTAAATAATAAACCTCGTCCACCTCCAGTAAGACATCTTCCTGGAAAGCAAAATGTATTCATTACACTGCAACACTTACTATAGACCAATTATATATTTTTCATGACACCCAGCCATGCACTGATGCACACGGGGATCTAAAGTGGTTCATTATAACTATTCAGGGGAGTATGTAACCATTTACCTTGGACACTCTCAGCTGGCACTCTGACATAGAGCGTACCTTTGGCAGCTCTACTGTCAGCTCCATGCTGCAAGGAACTCCTACTGTATCAGTCTTCACCTCCATTTGGTACTCTGGCTTCTGAGGCTCCACAAATGCGGTGGAGATGACCTGGATCAAATCCTTCTTTATGTGCTCTGTGGGTTTACTAATAATTTGGGATGTGGAGACCTCGTCTTGTTTCACTGATCGTAGAGAAGAGATCTGCCTCAGGAGGGCACCTGGAGTCTGGCTGGCTGCAAAAAGGAAGACTATGGATTATGAGAGACTGGTGGGGGTTACAGATAATACACCTTCAAAGAAAAGGAAAATAGGTTCAACATAAAGGGCTTGCAGCAGCTTATCAGAGTAAAAGGGTTGTTTACTTTACCTGTTTCTGTTTGCGTGGAGGTGTTGGGCTGTGTTTGAAACCCAAGCCGGTGATGTAAGTCACCTGGACTACTTTTTGGGCTGCAGTTGACAACATTATACTCCTGAGATAACCGCATCCCATGCTGCTGCTGGGCAAAGCTCAGGGCTAGCACATAGACCTTGTTAATGTCAGTTTTATCTGCATTGCTTTCTTGTAGCACTGCAGGATTTAATGCCAAATCCAACACAGCAAACCAGCCTGTGGACAAAAGCCTTTGAGTACCTTGTTTATGTCATGTAACACAAAAGATAGTTTTGTTTCTTACGATGTACCTTGATTTTCATCTGTGCCTGTTTCCAGGTTTCCTGCACACACTGATAAAGGGCTGCTTAGATCCTGGGGTGCAGGCACACATTTCCAGCTGCATATATTAATGTACAGCAAGCCTGTTTTTGGTTCCTGATAAGGACACAGATGTACTGTCAAAACATGCCACATTTCTTAGCTATAAATGGGCCCAGGCTTGACAGCTTAACAGAACATGCTAAAAGCTGAATGTTTTGCATGATGAGCCAGACAGAGCTGAAAACAGTTACACAGTTAGTCACCATACGATTAATTGGCAGAAACTTTCATAACCTTTTAAACACAATTTAATAAACACACATTTCAGTTTCAACTTCAATCAACTTACATTTAGGTGAAAATTATCTAGGACTTTGACTGTTGGTAATGAGCATTCTTTAGCTATTTCTGATAGTCCAGAAATGTAATCTAATCAAATTATGCCCCAGGTTCATCTCAAACTAGGGGCCTTACTTTGTTCTTATAAATTATTTCAATGACCAACATCAAACGTGGTGCTCATGGTTGAAAAAAAATGGAGAGTGGAGGTAAAAGTATTGATTGAAAATGGGATAAATAATATTACTGAAGAAAAAAATAGTCCTTACAAATTAAGCCATAGACTATAATGGATTTTTTTTTTTTCTTTTTTTTTTTTTTTTGCCACATCTTTCTAGCAAGCAAGTATAAATTAAATATCCTAAATAAGACAGACCCGTGCATTGCCTGCGTGGACATTTCACCCTCGTGTTTTTGTGAAACCTAAAGACATGTTACCTTGTTTGCAGGCTTAAACTTGTTAGCAGCAAGCACTTACCAGCATTTGAGTGCGCACACAAGAGTGGAGCACAGGTGGTGAACTGAATTCAGCTCTTTCCTTCATCTGTTTCTCAATTAACTTGCGGTAGGCTGCGGGATCATTTTCAGAGAGATCATCCAGCATGGCCCAAAACTGGTTGACCTGCTGCAAGACATTCTCTGTACTTCCAGTGAAGGGCATTTTAAGATGAATATCTTAATAGCAACTTTATCTGCCCCCTACCGCTAGCCAGTTAGCTTCTTGCTAATAAAACAAGTAGAAAAACTTTTGTCTTTCTGAAAATACCAAACCAGCATGGGTGTTGTGTCCTCAATAATATTTTTGCACTTCGAGGAGAGTCTAATTATAGGAAAGTCTATACTACAGACTAACCTTTAAAAATACGTAAATATTTCACACAAACACATAATAGCTCGGCTAATGTTGTCAGTTGCTATGGAAACATTATTAAACGTTACCTAGTCACCACCTAGCGGCAAAAAGCAGCATCTGCTGTTCAATAAACACACTTGACACGTTTTCCAGAAGCATAATTTATATTCAATACGTGAAAAATATAACGTAAAAATGTATTTCTATATTTCCACTCTGTATATGTGTACAATATATGACAGACATTTAAAATATATAATATATAATTAAAATTTTCATATATATCCTTATTTCAGCAGCATCCTCTTCTTGTGTTCCTTGAGCTATCAATAATTCTGCAAAGAGAGAGTAATAATTGGTAAATAGTATGCATTTTATTCTATTTCATTTTGCTCCTTCCTTTGTGTTATTATATGAAATTAACTGATAATGGTTGGATGGAGTGAGGGACCTCTTAACATGTTTTTCAGTTCAGTATAAGTAGGAATACTTAGAGATAATTGAAAAAAAGACATTAAAAAAGCATTTCAATCTAATTTAACTATGAAGTTCAAGACAATTCAAACAGAAGCCCCTGCTTAGATTTCAGTGAACCTCAATAAACACTGGCACAAGGCAAATTCAAAGTATTTTACAAACTAAATTGTACAAGTACCTAAATTTTGTACTGATTCCTATATAATAAGCTAACAGTTAGTTTTATTATAGAACAGCTGTCATATAAAGGCAGAGTAGAAGTATACATCAGCATTACGCTATTATTTCTGTCAAAATACATGGTGATGTCATTTGCAGGTTGGGGTCTTTACCTCAATCATATAATATATCCAGCCCAAAAACTTAGCTACTTTGGTGTAAACCCCAGGATGGTTTGGTTCAGCACAACCTGTCCCCCAGCTGACAACCCCAACCAGCCTCCACACATTTTCATCTTGGCAAACCAGAGGACCCCCACTGTCCCCCTGTAGAGGTACATACAGAAACTCTTTATTACAGCTATGAAAAAATCTCACAACAGATTATTCTTTAATAAGCTTTTACAAAGTAGTTTTCAAAACAAGCACCTGACATGCATCCACTTTCCCCTCGATGTATCCGGCGCAAAGCATCTGTGATGTGATCTCTCCATTATACATGCAGGTGCTGTTGCATTTTTTCGTGCTTATTATTGGAACGGGTGCCTCTTTCAGGGTGTCAGGTGAATGAACTGAAAAAGGAAAGATGCATTTTAAGGCTGCTCTGTCGATATCATTGTCACACTCTGTCACTGTGTTTGAATTAGACTTGTGGCAGTGAAAACATTTAGACTCACCACCATCAGGCTGTGTGTAACCCCATCCAGAAATCCAGCACTGTGTACCACCTGGGATATCATAGTCATACTGGGGCAGACAGATGGGCCTAATTGCATCTAGTTAAAAAGGAAAAAGACACCCTCAGACAGGCTACAACATCACAAGTTGGATTAAATTACTATTTCAAATCTTTTCTTCCCCATGTTTTTTGTTAGATAGGGGAACTGTATTTTTCATGTATGGACATTTTGTGTTTCATGTCTCAACTTAAGCTTGTTAGAAGACACACCAGAGAAATTGAGTGGTGTTTGCAGCTTCATTAGAGCGATATCACTGTCATGAGTCCTGTGGTTGTAGTTTTTGTTGTAGATGATTTTCTCCACAGCATATCCTGTATGCTGAGCCATTTTAGCAGAGCTGCGGGTCACGATGCCAGCATAGACCACCCAGCTCGACACCTGAGGTAGCCTGTAGCTGACATTTGAAAGAAGAAAACACAAGGCGATACTGATAAGAGGGATGGTATCCAGAGTTGTGCAGCTGTTAATGACAGATTGTTGTCCTTCACAGCTGCTGTAACCTTTGACCTATGATGCTGTTAAGGTCAGCAGTCTTACTTGTGTAC
Source organism: Melanotaenia boesemani (assembly GCF_017639745.1). Classification (NCBI taxonomy): domain Eukaryota; kingdom Metazoa; phylum Chordata; class Actinopteri; order Atheriniformes; family Melanotaeniidae; genus Melanotaenia; species Melanotaenia boesemani. The sequence continues at coordinate 16,427,441 of NC_055690.1, forward strand.
ACAGTGGGCAGCTGTTACTATCCATTGAGTGGTGATGATGGAGCCTCCGCAGGTGTGACGGTTGCTGTAGTAGAGGCTGACCTGCCAAGGCCACCTGCCCAGCGTGGCCTCAACCCCCCCTATTATCCTGGGCAGCTTTGCACGTGTTCCACACTCTGTACAGGGATCCATTCATCAGAAAAGAGTTCAACTGGACAGGTCAAAAAGTGCTCTAGAAAACATAATCATGCACTCTGTTCTAGGCTTTGTGTTGGGTGTAATAATCAAACCTAAAGCTTAGTGTAACTTGCTTACCAAAACATTGCAATGCAATAACCTTCCCTGTGATACAGCTCTCCCTAAATGAGAATAAATTGGTTAATTAATTAAGCACAATTAAGCTATTCGTAGCCATGATTTTCCATGCATAATTATGAATATGAAGTCGTTAGACAAACTGCTTCACCTGAACTGCCACATATTTTCCAGCCTGTTATTGTGCTCTGAGGTAATTTGTATAAAGCCGTCAGTGTAGTTTGGTCCGATATCTGTTAGATTCACTCCTTTGTGCTTGGTCAGTCTGGCAGGTAAGAGAGCATAAGAAAAATGGAGAGAATCCAAATTATTCGGATTCATGAGCTTTAGAATATTGTAAATGAGGTATTAAAACATGATGAATAAGCCAATCTTTTGCAAAGCAGGCAAAATTTACACCAGTGAGTCTTCACTGTGGCCTCAATATGTGTTTAGCATTGAGCACTAAAAATTGAGAAGGTGTATGTGGGACCCCATGAGTGCAAACACACCTCAGATAACCCAGTTGTCTGCAAACCAGTGTTCCCAGGGATGCGTTCCACCTTTCATAGCACACCGGCAGCCAAGTAGGCAGCTTCCCCAGCTGGATCTCCAGGAGGGAGTTTTCTGGACTGATTCTGTAAAACACTGAACCTGATTGATTGAAAATCCCTCCAGAGACAAGCTCTCAGTCAACTCTAATGAACAAACCCCCTCTTCAAGGGAGCAATGATTTGGAAAAGCACAAGTACCAATGCTAATTCAGGCAATACTAACAGGTCATTTATATGTGATGTTTTCATATCTGTCAGTAGGAATCTCAAGAGTGAGCAGAAGACAACAAAAGGCAGCTGCTGAATATTCATTTAGCTACTGTTCAGCTAAACAGATCACTTCAGAAGTGACCCATGCTCCCATATAATGAATCACATAATACTAAGCTGAGCAGCTTTACAATCAGTACCATGATTAACCCATGAAAGCTGGAAATAAACTAAACCTAAATAGGAGGAGACACAGACCTTTTCTTGGGTCGGAGATAGAACCATCCTCAGTCACATTACAGAAAGACGTCTCCTTTGAATCCCCAAGCCCTACTGAAGTTTGGGAAGAGGACGGTCTCAGCAGAAGTTTGACTAAATGCAGATAAGGATGTGGTTAATAAGTCTAATAATCACCCAGCAAGACAGGCAACAAAAACTTTTTCTAAGTGTTACTAGATAATCTGAATTAACACTCAGACAGACTAATGCCTCAGCAGAGCTATTTTATTCTACAGAAAATGATGTTATTAAATAACTTCATATCAGAAGGCAGCCAATAACACAAGAACCTAATTAAAACATTACATAGCATTATTTTTAAATGGGTTTTGTACATTCCAAAATTTTCTTTTTAAACCTTAATTTACTGGTGTGCTTCCATGAAGCTGGAGGACATGTGAGAAATGAGGTTAAAAAAAAAGAAAATGTGTTTGAGGTGATTTAATATAAGCTCTTAAATAAAGCAAAATATCCCCAATTTGTTATTAATTAAATCTAAATATGAGATCCTTATTTTTAAAACCCATATGTTGCTCTATCAGTTTTACTTTGATGGGCTGCCAAGCTCTGATCTATGTTGAATCCTGTTAAAAATGTCTTCTTTTAAAGATGGAAATAATGAATCATATAACGATTTATACCCATTTTAGTTTTATATAGTAGTGCCAGAGGGATTAATTGGCCAGGGAACTGGATCAGCTTCATTAGGTATTTGCAGTCGTATCTGAGTTAAAATATGTCTCAAAATAAGTAATTCAAGCACAGCACACAGACGCCACAATTGACTAAATGTTTCTTAGTTTGACCACCAGAGAGCACTGACAAGTCTAATTTTAACTTCTCATCAGCTTTTCTTACAGAGTACTTATTTCATGAGGAATATCATATAATAATAGCTTTTTGATCATTGAACTATACTTACATTCCTCAAACAGAAGAATCTGCTGCTGCTCCAGCCATTTAGACTGTTATTAATATGACAATATCGCCTCAGTTGATAAAGAATCAGCTTCAGCACTACATCAAATTTGGAAGCTTTATGATGCTGGTACAAAATGATATCAGGCTCTCTATAAAATGAGCTTTGACCAAAGACTGTACAGCTGCCTGAAAAGTTCTAACTAGACTTTTTGCACATTGGTTTCCACTTCCTGACTCTAGCTAAGCTCATTTAGTGATTCTTTCAGACCCGTTGACTCACCTAGAAACCAGACACCTACAACTAAGCCTCCCAGGAGTCCGACCGCACACACCGCTGCCAGCAGCCTCACCAGTCTGCGAGCTAAAGCAACAGTTAATACTTGAATTAATGCCTCTTGAACCCAGATGTAAGCTGAGCGGACTTATCAAATGTCAGCTGTTAAATAAATTGCACATAGCACCAAGACAAATGAACAAGTGACACTAAGAAATTGGAAAGCAAATCTGCAGACACTGGTATAGAGCAATAAAGCAATATTGCTGCTGATGTCTGATGCTTACCGGGTGGTGCACCTCTTCAGCTTACCATGAGTAGATGAATGAATGCCTTTTAACCAGCCTTGGACTCCTTTAGTTCCCACAACTCCTTCTTTTGTCTCTGATTGAAAAGGATGACTGACAGCTGCTGGGTTTTCAATCACTGATAATGTGTCTCCATCAAGACTCTGTAAGAAATACAGCAGGTTTCTTAGATCTCACTTACAGCTCTTTTTGTCTGACAAAGTTTTGGCAACTGTGCAGGCCATCTGCTCCCAAACAACACGTAAGGGGTTCTGTCAAATTTAATTAGGAGTTCTGTAATCCCAAACATTAGTCACCACTGACCAGTCCAGATGTACGCAGTCAGTTGTAAACATCTGTGTGTGTGTCACATTTCTTCTCAGTGATTAAAGTTTAATGAGCTGATTGAAGCTTTAGCTTGTCTTTTTAGTGCCTTGGGCAACAAATTGTGGTTTTAGACTGAGGTCTTTAATTTGTTTTTCAGAGATTTGTGTTTTATTTTCTTGCGTTTATTGAGCTAACTCTCAGAGAAGCAGCTGTTTCCATGCGCGTTATGTGAAGATTATTGTTGTAATTATAATAAAGCTTTTCATAATTGGGACAATAACAGTGCAAAATAAATCTATGTCATGTAGCTGTTGTTTGTGGAAAATATAATTTCAGCCTCTGGAATAAGTTTGAGTTGTGATGTATCTCTGTAGTTCAGGAGCGGTTAAAAATTCAGCCAAGAAAGAGAAGTGACAGTGAGATTCAGGCTTGAAGTGAAACCGACATGTGTGAAGAGTTTCTATCACTGTGAGTGTGAAAGTGAAAATAGCAATGTGAGAGACGTGTTCCTCTCTGGACAACACCAAACAGGCAGCGCAAGGTGTAGTTAATATTTAGCTTCCTGTTCTTACCATGTTTTCCTTGCGTACAGTCCTGAGGGAAAGGCAGCGGTATCCGTGCTCATCTGTACTGGAGGTATGGAGCTCTGTCCCCCTCAGAGTTGATGCACCATTTGCCATTTAACAGAATGCAACTCTGGATTTTCCCTTCACAAAGAGACAATGAGGTCAGCAGTGAGGTAGAGAATGAGGCTGTTGTTTGTCCAGGGGGGTCATGGGGCCTGTGGGAGCAAGCTGAACCAGGTCTTTGTAAGGGAGGGAGGAGGGAGGGGGGAATCTCCAGAGATACTTCCAAGCAGAATATTGATAGGACATTGGGGGGTTACTAAGTAACACTTTTTACCTGTGCCAAGAGATTGTCTGTTTTCACCTGAGATTCATAATTACCTGACAGCTTGTCGCTTCTGAGAAAAGGTCATTATTGCAGATTGTTGAAAAGTCTCATGTCATGTCAATCCCCATCATTAGAAATCCAAAGCTATCATCTCTTAGCACTCATGAGCAAAATGAAGTCTGCTCTGTCTGCTTGCTGACAGATGAGACTTTCTACCTTTTTTAACTTGTCATTGATTTTTTTTGTTTGCTTGAATCGTTTTAAAATTCTTTTTTGTTATGGTTACTTAATAAAATGTAAGTTGAGGAGAAACAGCAATTAACTCTAAGAATAGTAAAAAAAAAGGATGGATGGAGAAGGATCTGTACTTTGTGAAAATGGTAGAAAAATATCCTGAGTTCAGTCAGATAGGAGATCAAAGCCTGCTTTGCTTCATATCCTGGAAGACATGTTGAATTTCTATTGACAAGACACTTAATTAGATCCTTGTAGCTAAAGGAACATTTGATAACAGAGTTATTTATGTGTGTCCCATCTGCATGGTGTGGGATTAGCCAGAGTCCACATGAAGGGATATACTGCCAGGAAGAAAATTCCTCCTCGTCTGACTGTCTAAGCCAAATCCAAGAAATGACCCAGATCTATTCGGCTCATCTAACAGGTGTCGCATGGAATTATTTGGAAATCAAACACAGAGTAATAAGAACTATGGCAGCAGTGTAAATTGCATGTGATGGAGCAGCGGCTGAATTTCTTATCACCTGGGTTTTGGGGTATAATAATATTTGTTGATATTAATTTTGCTCTAAATTGTTCTCCTGCTGAGGCATACAAGCTGTTCTCTGCTAATTTCCTCGAGCATGTGACTTCTCCTTCTAGTGAAATGTATTCTCTTGCAAAAGTAAGGTTATTTACAGCAATGGATTCACTGGATTTACTTTCATAGAAATGACTTTCATTTTATTTAGATTCAGGGATATATATACCTGTATCATCGTTCATTCTTTTTTTCCCTAGTTTTATGGTCTTCCTCAAATGTCACAGATCATTGCTTTCCGTTATGGTAAGAAACCATTCAAACGGTATTTTCTGTAACAATAAAGTTGTTCCATCTGAAAATGAACTGCCTTGAGGTGGAAATCTGTCCTGTGATCTGAATAAAAATAGTATTGGAAATGATGAATAGTACACATCCTTTACAGTAAACAGGAGAGGGACCACTCAGCTCACCACTGCACAGCTTAAAATTCAGCTTCTATGATTGCATGGGGTTGCAGTGGAGTACATGATCATGGTTACCTTGCATATTTTAATACTCAATGATACATTTAGGTTTTGAAGCAACATATGCTGTCATCAGCTGGTGTATTGATGCTGATGCTACAGGTTTGTGGTGCAGTCCCACTGCTGAAACTGTCAGTAAATCGGTTATCAAACTGAGGATTTATGGCCAGATATTTTTATAATCATGCAAATCTTTTAGATGTTTATTTTAAGGCCCAAGCCAAATGTCTCCGTCTATTCAAAGGAGACATTTGAATTAATATTTTATGCATTTTTGATTGAACAAAATTAACAATTTGTAGATTTCCGCTGGTGGTTTAGTAAAATTAACATCTGCTCTCAGTTGGGGTGAAGTCTTCAGGGTTTTTCTTTAATTCTTACATCAGTTATTGTAATGAAAAACAACTACAGAGCTAAACTGAGCCATGTCTTGACTAGTTTGGCTCACATTCATGCTCTGATCAGACATGTAAATTACAGTGCCTGCAAAGTGCCCACAACAATAACAGTGGTCTCAGTGTGAACTACATTTTGTTTATTCATGTCTGAAGATTCCCTGGAGAGGCTGGCTGCAGGCCAGTTTGGAGCTGTATTTATCTTTTGTTGCCATATGTGGGGGTTGCTTTCTCCCTCTTTGGAGATATGATCAGCGCTCTTCTTATAGCCTCTGTCCACTATCCAAATCTTAAACCTCAGCTGTGGTCTCATGGTCCCCACCCACAGATCCTTTAGGATTTTTTTTTACCTTGGATGACATTAACCTGAATGGCTTTTTGACAAAGTCCAGCCCACCAAGGCATCTAAAACCGAATCATTTGTGTCATTAGTGCTTTTTGCTGTGACCACTCAGCAGAGATGGACATTAAAGGTTGCAATGCCTACAGTATAGAAGCAGTTAGGGCAGAGCAGAGGCTCTCAAAGACAGCAATAGTGCTGTTTGTTTTATGTTGTATTCACCTATTAGATGAAAACTAATCCTACCTGATGAATCCCACCTGTCACATACAACATCTGACTTGCGCTTAGACATTTAAAAGCTTATTCAAATTAAATTGCTAACACTCTGCTAAATGCAGAATTTCTGAATCACAGTCCTCAAGACCCACTGCATAATTTTGATGTTAGGTGTTAGCCAAAGGGCACAGCCAGGTACATGTTAGAGGTCCATAGAGGTAAGTTTTTAAGTGAGCTAATCAACTCTTCAAATCTGCAATGCTGCCCAAGTTAGTGGTTCATCTGTTTCTAAACAGTTTTTGGTTTTGTAACCTGCTACACTGCAGCCAGGTTTCCAAAGGTTTTAAAAGACAGTATAGGAATATACAAAAGTTTAGGCGTCCTGCATCAGATGGTCAGTAGGGAGTGTTATTAAATGCTTTTTGGAGATGGAGAGTTTTAAGGTTCTTGTTTAAAGGATTTTCAATAATTCCTCCCACAAGAATCTTGTGGCTCTGCAAGTATTTCAGGCTGGTCTGTGTGGACTTCTGTCCATGGATTTTCATGGATCATGGCCAAACATTCAGCCTAAGATATTTGAGTCCCTTCCGGATTTAGAGATGCATTTAGAATCATCATCCAGTGGTAAAAACCACCTCTTTTCAGCTGTTTGTTTTTTTTTTTTTTTGTCTTCTTCCAGAGTTTACTGGTGGTAAACTGAATCCATTCTTCTGTCCACCCATAAAATATTCTTTGTATCACTAGCTTCAACATAAACCCAAAGCATCAACCCACCCCTGGGCTGAACAGTTGGGTATGTCATCTTTTTTATCTTCAGAACCATTTTTCAACACAACAATTGCTTATTTGTTTCCAAATCCATCAGGCTTGTTTAAATGTTATTTTGCAACTTCTGATTGGCTCATGACTCCTTTGTGAAGATGCTGCTGCACAACAACCACAGCTGCTTAAATTATTGCTGAAAGTAATCTGTGTGGGTTTTGATTGGCCTGTCTTTACTTCTAGTTTATCTGTGATTTCCTGGTTGTCCAGACCTCAAATTGACTTCTAACATTCATTTTAACTTCCTTTTCCCTAATTAAATTACAAACTGAGGGAATGAATGATTCCTGAAAGACATTGCTTGTTACAGCCCTCTGCTCTGTGTGGACATCAATTATTTTAATTTCCAGAGTTCTTGGAGGCTGCTCAGAGGACGCCATGGCTGCCTATTGTGTGGACATGTTTGAGTAGTCAGAATTTTTTAATTTGCATCTCCTGACCTTTTCCACCAATTACTGCGAACAAGGCAGATGCCTAAAAAACTAACTCAGGCCTTGATAGAAGTTATGAGAGCACAACATTGACATTTAGCATCATGACTCTTTTTCGTCATTTTTAACTTTTTGTCTGTTTTTTATACCAAAACTAAATAGCTGATAACTCACTGTAGTTTCATAGTTAACACACAGACAGGCACAACATTAACTCTGCATTAAAATGTTTTGTTGTTTGTTTGTTTGTTTGTTTTTGTTTTTTGTTTTGTTTGGTTTTTTTTTGTGAAATATTACAGATCTGTTGACTAAAAATGGATCCTGTTTTTACCACCAACATATCAAGAACATATTAAATCTTGTCAATTTTTTTGGCATTTGGCAAAATTGATGGGCATCATTATTATTAATTTTTGGTGCTAAACTTTTTACAGAGCACATATGAGGATTACCACATACTTAATTACAAACGTAATTAATAATTCTTAATTCTAGTTTTCTGATCAGCTCTCTGGACTTTAGCTGAACATATTTGATGTTTCATTATATTGTTCAGTCAGGATGAAACAACCTTTATGGTAGTACGGAGGATGTCAGCTGAGAGTTTTTGTTATTGTCATGACATATTCATGTGTTAACCAGTTAAGCTGTCCAGGTAACACAGAGTGAAATCTTCTCTAAGATACTGACCATGACTTTAAAAGTCTTAACCCTCAAAAATTACCTTTACCCATAAAAGTGAAATTGTGGCCTCCATATTTACAGAAAGTAAGTTGGTGACCAGTCAGCTTTTTGCTTCCTATAATTTTTTTTTAAAACAAAGTACACACACGCACATACACTTGCAGCTCTGCTTTCCTGCAGTCAGCCATGGTAACATGCTGCCATCTTGTGGTGAAAATGCAGAACTACACACAAATTTCTGTAACCTTGCAATTTATTCAAAGTCAAACATTTATTTATTTTGAGTAGAACTGAAGAAAAAAAATCACATTTTATTTAAAGGACATATCTTCAAACATATTCAGTATGTTAAGTGTTTTCTAGTTACTTATGTGGGGGTCACACATGATGAAAAGTTGAGTCAAAATGTGTGAGGCTGACAAACAAATGCTTTGTCAAATATGTTATATGGTTTGTGGTTTTTCTAATGATATTCCTTGACAACTACTTTAATTTGGATGCTTTGTTGTGTGACATATTGTAATTGCAGGACAGTGCATTTGTGACAGGTCTATGAGTGCTTCTCTAAATGATATGCAGTTGTGTCTGCATTGAAAGTGGCAGGATGAATAAATAGCTGTCATGTATGCGTTTGTATCCTGTCTTGTAGGGGCTAATCATAGTGAGCGTGGTTAAGAGCAGAGATGCTCCCCACCAGATGGTGAGTAATGTGGTTTGCTTTAGCTGCCCACCATGCTCACTCTAATTAAACAGAGGAGATTACATTAACATTGGTTCTCTGTCTGCTTCTCCACCAAGCGTGGCCTTAGATGCAGGGGGGGGCTGAAATATGAGGTGGATTAGTTGCATAGGTGATTGTCATTTTTCACAGTTAGACTTGCACATTTGCTTTCAATTTATGTCCTGAAAGATTATTGCTCTGCTTCAGAGTTCAGGTCAAAATCACCTAGCTGGATCTACCAGAGGGTTTTCTAAACATGAGAGACTCCGAAAACCAATCCTTAATTAGTTAACAATAAAGCACATTATTAACAGGAAATAAACTGGGGAGAAAATGCTTAGATCATATTGAAGAACAAACAGCCAGTCTGTCAGTGAATATCTTCAGTAAGTAAACGGAAAAGATTCAAAACAAAAATGAAAATTGATCAAGTAGATGTGACTGTACATGAATTATGACAGTTGGTGCTTGTTTATTTTTAAACAAACAAACCATTAACTCTTTTTAGAATAAATCTTGAGCAAAAATCTTCGTGCACCACTCATGTTTATATTTTGCACCAATGAAAATTTGAAAGCAACTGTAGTCATCTCAGTTTTAGTCTGATTTGTACCAGAATGAATATGATTCTAAACATACATTTATAGATCATTTAGGTGTTGTCTAAGCACAAAGGCCAACTTGATAAGGAGCTCATTTAACAATATCTTTACAAACTTTGTCACCAGCAGCCCGTGCTAAAGGCACACTATTTTGTTTTAATAATTTAGCTGCATCTACTAAATATGTCAAATAGTATTTTTACACCAACAAGGTGATTGTATGAACAGCATAGTCTGTAATGTGTCCTTAGAAAATTGTGTAAACTGGACAAATTGAGGACAAAACTAGAAGTGACAAGTCTAAAATTTTAGTGGCTTTAGTGAATTTTAAGTGATTTCCTAAAAAAAATACATATAGAAAAAAACAATAGCAAAGACCTGATACTGGACCTGAAAGATGTATATGAACCCTCATCTGATATATCTATGTTCACTGAAGCTTAATTAAGAAATGTCCTCCATGGAAGCCTGGCAACCAAGAAGCCATTCTTAATGGAAATGGAGAAAAGGCTGAGGCATGCCAAATAACTTGAAATGGATTAAAGATGAGTGGCAGCGGGTCTCATGGAGTGATGAGTCTGCCCCAGAGCCCAGACCTCAACATTATTGCAGCAGAGTGGGATCATCTTGACAGAGAACAGAACAAAGGCAGCCGACATCCAAAGAAGAGCTTTCTAAAGTTCTTCAGGAAGCCAGGAGAACTGTTCCTGTACACACTTAAAGAAATGACAAGAAAGTTTGTCTAAGAAAATTCAAGCTGTGTTGAATAGTAAACGTGAACATTACAAATGACTTTCAACCTTGTCAAAATTGTGTAATTGTTGTATTTACCTTACATGCTTCATTTCCATAATGTTTTCATTATTATTATTATTATTATTATTATTATTATTATTATTATTATTATTATTATTATTATTATTATTATTATTTACAGTCTTGCTCAGAGATATTGAACTGTTAGTATCATTCAATGTATTTCAATAAAAGCTACACAGAAATAAAAACAAAGCAGGCTCTAATGTAAATATGTATGCTCTTTAGACTTAAGTAACTTTCTCTAAACTTCTGAATGCACATGTATAGCTGTTCATCGAATAAATTCTTATTGCAAAACATCATATTCTCTAATAAGAGGATCAACCACAAAAAAAAAAAAAAAAAATTCAAAAGAAGTGTTTGAACCATGACTGGATCTCTAAATGTTCTGGTTAAATGATAACTTGCATTTAAACAGTCTTCTTCAACACACTGTTTATATTCTAACATCATCAGACCAGGACAACACTAAACACGTGACAAGTTACTTTTTATTTATTTATTTATTTATTTAAGCTTTTACGTTTTATCATGATATAGATACAAATTCCTTTTATTTGTCAGGCATTAAAGTTTATTTTAAGAAATATCCAGTTTTGGATCCATATCTGGTTGGTCATCTCCTTTTAAATTATGTTTACATATCCAGAGTCAGAAAAACTGGGTTAACCTACCACGTGGATAACAGCCAGTGGGATAATTCATACTGTGGTCTTGATTATTATTGTTTGTTCAGTCAGAAAAAGATACCAGGCTCATGATAGAGCTCATAGACCAGTTTTGTTGGGAAAAATCTTACAGTGAATTTTACCTATCTAAAAGATTCACTGTCTTTCCACATGTACAGATCAGACAACCTTTAAACCATTGATAACATGAAAAGCATTGTGGCAGAATAAAGTCACCGTCCATGGCAGCGGTCCCCCCAGCAGGAGAATTAACTGTGCCAACTTAAAGCTTTCACAGGTCAGAGCAGTGTCTTTTGCTAGAAGAAGGAGCTGCACAATAATACACAGGGGGTTTAAATGTTGTAGCTTGTCAGTGTACATTCTGAATGTTTACTCTGGCTGCTGGAAAGTATTGAATGGAGTCACATACTGGAGTTCAAATGAAACCGAAATTATCCCTGTGGTGAAACAGAGCCGAAAAAAAAGCAGGAAAAAAAAAACAAAAAAAAAAACGCACAAATGCTAACCAAGTAACAACATGAGACCATTATCAAGATATAGTGTTAACACGGCTGGATAAAATTCATACTGTATAGCATGAAAAGAAAAAAATAGTCAAAATAAATCAGTGTTTACACAAAGGGGGCTTTGTGTGACAAATGAAGGCACTGAGTGTGAAACTGAAGGAACGCATTGTTGCACAATAACCTGCAACACTGAAAGAACTGGGAGTGACTCCAGCGGTTTGCAACTCAGAAACATAAACCATATAAATAGCTTGAGAGTGATTGTACTGTTGCAACAGCTAATAAACCGCAGTGAGGGACGAGCAGCAGTGTTTATGTAAAATCTGGATAATGCTGTTGTGTTCAGTAGGTAAACTGTCCAGGTTGATTTGGGATGTCAGAGTCTGTAGAAAAAGAAGTTGGAGCATCAGAAGACTAAATATTGGGAACTTTACATATTCCATGAAGAACATAAATTATTATTATTATTATTTATAATAATAATAATAATAATAAAAATCTGTTCATCTGCAAATTATTTCAGATTTAAAACAACATTGTTGTCACTTTCATCCTTATCCAGTGGAAAAATAAGGATTTTTGAGACTTACCGGGAAAAACAATCTCAGAAATGACTAAATTTAGTTCAGAGGGCCAAACTTCAAGAAAGAAACTAAAATAAAGTGTTTGGCAAAGAGCTTTATTATTTAGCAAAGCTTTGCCAACTAAATTTAAACTGGCATCAGGGTGCACAAGTAATGAAACTCAGCCCACATCAACTGATTGATCCACTGTTTCCTTTCTACATGTTCAATCAGTAAATCTACAGCGCTCTATTTAAATTGTTATAGTCTGCAAGCGTTTGCTGCTTCCTCTTCAAGCTCCTTCAAAAACCCACCTCCATCCCAGCTCCTCCTTTTTAAACTGTTGTCTAAATCAGTGACATGTTTGTCATTTATGCTGCTCTGCTGTGCACCGTGGGGTCTTTGCTGCTGCTTCGTCTGCCTCAGGCAGTCCAAGTTCGCTCGACAGAGGGCAGAGAATTCCCAGAATAGAAGAATACACAAAATATAAACTAGTGGAAACGGATACTTTATATTTAAAAACCCATCTATCTTTTTTTAAATACTTAATTATCTTAATTTGCAAAACAAATTACAAATACAAAACTTTAATACAAAATAACCTCATTCATGAAAATGAAATGCATTTATAATCTGTGGAGAAATAAATCAAATCTCAACTAAAACACCATCAAAAAAAAAAATGACCACTCAATTTTTATGACTTATTGTATTGCGAGCATTATCATCATTAAATCAGAAGCCAATGGTAAAATAAATTAGGTAGGCTCAGAAACAAAACATAGCAGGACCTCACATGGTTTATTGTATTATATGAACTAAATGTAATACGGTCACAAGCAAACCACTGTGGAGATTTACAGCCAAACAACGGCTAGGAGCATCTTTAAAGTTAAATAATCACATTTTAAAAGGTAGAACTTTGTGTAATAAGATATCAATGAGTGGTAAAGGTGCACTATTGCTGAGTCAAGCTGTTGCAATCTCATTCACCATCACTGTCCTTGCTCAGCCTTTTTCACCAAGAACCCAACGTGGAGCTTTCTCTGAGGAAAATCACTTATCAAGTCCTGAAGTCCAGCTTTCTATTCTATCCAGCTGTTCTATTATTTAGTACCAACCAATTCAACACTCAGCTGCTCACCTCGTTCCTCAGGTGCCACCTGGACATGTTCAGGTGGGCGGGGAGGGGAGGGCATCTGCTTCGGCTGCTCTCGTGTCTGTTCGGACATGCATGATGTTTTAGCAGAGCAGCTTGCTAATCATTTGCCTGCCTTGATTATTTGATTAAAACAAAAGTGAAATTAAATAAAATCCAGAGTTTTCTTCAGAAATATGTGCTAATATGGGAGTAAAGTGAGCTAGCTTATATGAAAAAAGTTTAGGAGAGACAACAAGCTGATGTTCCGCAACTTTCCATCAGACGAGCTAACTGACCACCTCGCCTCTGAAAGAACTGGGTGACGTACTTTCCGCCATTCTTTTTATATACAAATTTTTTACACTGCCTTCATCAAATCAAATCAAACTTTATTTATAAAGTGCCTTTCATGTCATCAGCAACACAAAGTTCTTTACATGATTAGAAACAAGAATAAAAACACTCAATGAAATCTTTCACACAGTCACACGCACACCGGTATACACACACTCGCCAAGCACAATCGCCCCCCCAGCTAAAAATGACTGAATGAATAAATAAATGAATAAATAGGTAAATAAGAAGTAGTACAGTTGAGTAAAATGAAAATAAAATAAATAACATTTGTGACATCATAGAAGTCTGATGTCCAACACGCTCCATTCATGTGAAGCATCTATGGACAGAGAGTATTGTTTGGAAACAAATACTGTGAGTTCTATTCAAAACATTCAGAAATGTTCCATGTTCAGAAATGTTTCCAAAACAAAGAAACTTAGTGATACCATTGCATTGTAACTAAAATGTTTGTGTGATTGTAGGTTTATCATTGAGTATTAGATAATTTTGTTAGTATTACAATTGCATTGAGGGCCCTTCTGGGCCCAATGTCAGTCATGGGCCCCGAGAATCCTTCCCCTTTACCCCCCCTTTTCGGCGCCCCAGCAGCTAAGAACAGGAAACTGAAGGTAATTTGCACAGGATTACCAAAGTAGAACAATAGAGGAGTTGAAAAAATGTTGTCTGGTCTGATGAGTCTAAATTTTAGTTGCAACATTCAGGTGGTTTAAAGATAAAAGCTTGGATCCGACCTGCCTTGTATTTGTTCAGGCTGGTGGTGGCGGTGCAATGGTGTGCACACTTTGGGCAGCTTAGTGTCAACTGAACATAATTTAAACACCACAGCCCACCTGAGTATTGTTTCTCATGGTGTGCATCCGACAGTGTATTCATCTTCTGGTGGCTACTTCCAGCACCATGTCACAAAGCTCAAATCACCCCTAACTGGTTTCTTGAACATGACAAGGAGTTCACTATAATCCAAAGTCCTCCACAGTCACCAGATCTTAATCTACTAAGAGTGCCTTTGTGATGTGGTGGAAAAAAAATCAACCCTGTATACAGATACACAAAAACTCTTCCTTGTGGTTCTCACCAAGTGCATTTTGAATATTGCATTCCCCCATGAATTATGACCCCCATTTCTCTGGCTGAAAAGATTTTGGATGTTGAGTGGTAGTAAATGATTTCTAACTTTATACATTATCTGTGCTGTATGATAACGAACCAGGTCCTGAAGTTTAAGTAACTTTGATTGCAAAAGCAGAACATTAATAAATTAATAATAATAATAACAATAATAATATATATATATATATATATATATATATATATATATATATATATATATATATATATATATATATGGGTATATATAAACTCTCTATATATAGATAGACCCAACCTCCCATCTCTCCTGAGTGGGCAGGGTGGCTGTTCCTCTCAAGCTCAGGTCCTCTACCAGAGTCCTGGGAGTGTGAGGGTCCTATGCAGTATCTTAACTATGCCTAGGACTGTACATTTCTGGATGAAGATGTCTGATGTTTCTCCGGGTGTCTGTTGGAGCCACTTCTCCAATGTGGGGGACACGGCCCCCAGTGCTCTGATGACCACTGGTACTACTGTCGCTTTCACTTTCCAGGCTTTTCCAGCTCTTCGTTGAGTCCTTAGTTTCAGGAGCCTCTTTGTGCAGCCTGCACCTGGGGTCCTGCCTGGTGTGGTAGATCAGGGCCTTGATTGGCCTGGTCCTCAAGGCTTGCTCCTGTGCTGCCATGATTAGTGCCACTGTCCTTCAGTTCAACCCTCTCTAGCCATTGGTAGGACTTGTTCATATCCGCCACTTCCACTGTCTGTCAGTGGTACATCCCTTGTAGAGGCTTGTTCTCCCATGATGGTTCCTCCACTTCATTCTCCTCTGGGTTCTATTGCCTGAGGCATTCACTCAGTGCTTCATCTCTTGGGGCAAGGTATCTGATCAGTGGCAGGCCATAGCTGTTAATTGCCCAAATCTTGTCTTGCCATTGAGGTGACTTCTCAGGACTTGCCAGCTTTCCTTGTGGCTTCTTTATGGTTGCCATTTGCTTGTGGTATGTCAAGGTAGATGTAGCTATATATATATATATATATATATATATATATATATATATATATATATATACATATATATATATATATGACCCAGACATGTTGATATTCTGGATATGTGGATATAGTGGGCTTTTGGGCCTTTCGGGGGTTTTCACAGGCAATTATTTATTTTTTATTTTTACTCATTTAAGCCTGAGTTTGTTCTTTTTTTACCACTAGCAAACATAATGGAAAAAGCAAAGACAACAGAATGAATACATAAAATTATAAGAAAAACAAAGATCAAATAAACATTTGTAATTTCTGGTTACTGTCGGCTCTTAGTGGTAAAATACAAAGTCAACCAGACGGGTGTAGACTTTGGCAGCTCTTTTGTGTTCTGTTGTGTTTGATGACAGCCAGTTCGAGATATATTGATATCAGACCCTTGTTGCATGTCAGGTGGTGTAAATAAAGCCCCTGTGGGGGTACATCAGATCAAACAGAAGCACTGACACTCTACCAAATGCAGACAGCAGCAACAGCAGGCAAATGAGACAGGATGCATAAAATAGTAAATTGTTTTATTCTTTTTTTAACCATGCCACTGAACACTGACGCATACAGAGTTGTGCCTGAATCCACACTGAGAAAACACTTTCACACACTGTGTTACAAAGCTGTAATGAAGAGGGATTTTACTGCACACATGGCAAGAAGAACAACCCTGATTGGATACCAGGTCGAGCTTTGATCTGGCCCTGAGGTAGACAGACAGTGACATAATCTAAACAATGCTAATCACATCCTTCTAGGACACATCAAATAAAAGACAGCTGCATTATCACAACATACAAAGATCAAAGAAAAACCCTTTTCAAACAAAAGTGCTCTATTTCTTTTGGTCCACCGAGGAAATCCATTTATAGTGCATGTTCATGTAGAATAGATACAGTGAATGTGTGTTTTCATGGCACTGAGTGTTGTTGGCTACTTTAGGAGGCATTGGTAATGCCCACACATGCCAAGATTTGATATACACATCATTTCCATCTCACGATGTCAGTCCACTGTCACTCTGAAGGGAACAATTTGAGACAAGCATGTACTTTTATACATCAAAATTGCTTGGAACTTGCATCAGATTATCAGCCACTATCACAGTATGTTGCTTCCAGTTGCAATGTTCAAACAAATTGGATCTACATGGCAGTCTATCTTTATTAACAATAAACAAACACCCAGAAACACCTACCAATAACACAGACCCATGTACTCAAGCACATCAATGCTCTACTTATAAAAGAGGCACAAGGGAGGGTTCTTAATCAAATCAGAGACTTATAAAACACACACTAAGATGTTTCTCAAATCATACCAAATGTAAACAGATAGCAAATTACTGTAATACAAAAATACAACATGTTTAAATCTATAAGGCCTGTGTTAGGCTCACATAAGGGAATCACATACCATGACAGTTTGTACGTTACGGCTACACAACAACTGACAATAACCTGCTTAAGGTAATTCAATAGCAGAATTTTCTTGTCATGTTTTATTAAAAAACAACCTCTTTTAATATTTTAACTTGTTTTCTTCTAGAAAATTCTGATTCTTTCATTTTTATAAGACATCTATATATAAGCAATGGTTAAAAAAACTACACTCAAGAGCCTTACTGAGGCTTGTCACATTTTTTTTTAAATCACACTGTTTGACCATGTAAATTGTGATGTTTGTGACAAAATTAAACCTACTGACAGATGAATAATTTGCAGCGAATTTCTAACAAACAAACGTGGGGGAAGAGGTAGAGCTTGCTCTACTAGAAAACATCCCAAGAGACACAGTGTGATGAAAACCAGCACATATTTGGTAACAAATAAACAACATATAAATAGCAAAAAAAAAAAAAAAAAAAAAAAAAGTATTATGAGAGAAGCTCAAATTGTGAGCGAGCTACCTCGAACAAAAACACCCACTGCAACGGAGACAAAGCAATTAAAGAGATCAAGCTCATGAGGTCAGCCATTCAAGTAAAACATGCAGAAAATAAACAAGTCTAAAAGAAAAAAAATCCAACAGCAGAACAACAATCAAAAAAAAAAAAGACGAAGAAGTCACAGAAAATTAGTAGAGAAGTGTTGCAAATTCAGCCAATCGAGCCTTTGTGGAATTATTTTCTACTTCTGCTGTACAATCATAGAAGATGACTTGGTTTGCCTGATGGTTCAGCAATCAGTCAAAATGCTCCTGCTGAACGCGCAGGCCAGCGGTCACAGCCTTTGTGGCATTGATTTTAACAACACTGGATCATTTAGAGACACAATTATCAAAACTGCATGAGAGGAAGTATGTGTGTTTGTGTGCATGAGGGCTCAAATAGTCATCAGGAAACTGTCAATCTTTTATTCTTTTACAGGGAAAAATCCTAAATGTTTGTTTCTCTCTGTGTCTCAAAATGTGAGAATATGAGTTCAAGAGATTGCAAACTAAATCTCTTTGGAGTGGACTCTTTGTCAGACAAAAGATGCCAGCTTACCACCAAGATGCGTCTACCTTTCGATGTTCTAAAAACACATCTTTTTAAACTTGCTTTTACTTAGTTTTATTTGTTTTTATTCTCTCTGTATTACTGTTATTTCGTGTTTTATCTTATTGTTAAGCACTTTGTGATTTTATCTTGAAAGGTGCTATATAAATAAACATTTACTTACTTCAGAGTAAAAATTTATCCGACTGATAATGAAACTAATTGTTATTTGCAGCCCGAATGTGTACACATATTTCTATTCTTGCTTCATATCTCATTGTCAGGTATAGCATTTCCTTCATCCAAAATTTGTTTGAACTTTCTTTTTGAAACCCCAAGGGGAACGTGTGATCCTTCAGCATTAAAATCAGCAACACAGGAGTTACCAGGTTTCCACATAACAGTGACAGAGTGTGTGTGTGTATGTGTGTGTGTATGTGTGTGTGTGTGTGTGCGAGTGTGTGTGGGTGTGTCAGACTGTGCCTGGAGTCCAAGTCCTGCTCAGACGTAACAGACATACAGGTAAGTCTTTTCTATCCTCCAATCGGCCGGCACCTCTTCGGGTTTGTGGCCTTTCATGTGCTTCTGCATGGCGGCCAGGCTCGGGCAGAAGTCCTGGCAGATGGTGCACTGGTACGGAGATGCCCCGTTGTGTGTGCGTAGGTGTTTGATCATAGCTGAGTAGTCTCTGGATCGTTGGTGGCACAGCTTACACTCAAATGGCTTCTCACCTAAAAAATTCAACGATGTAGCATTAAACCTGTGACGCAGGACTCACCTCTGTTACAGTGAAACATAGCGCTGTGTGTGTGTGTGTTAGTTTAAGGATTAGATTTGTTTCAGGTTGCCATTAATTTTATATTAAGACATTCTTCACCAGAAATTCTATGAAGGTAAGTCACAAATAAAATGTGGGCTCTGATGTCACTA
This sequence comes from Melanotaenia boesemani, assembly GCF_017639745.1. NCBI lineage: Eukaryota > Metazoa > Chordata > Actinopteri > Atheriniformes > Melanotaeniidae > Melanotaenia > Melanotaenia boesemani. The sequence goes on from NC_055690.1 coordinate 16,446,548, forward strand.
CATGATGTCACGCTTTAGCAACAATAACATCTTGGACTGAAACAGCCTCAACTGAAAAGGAAATCTAATGTGCTGCTCCTAAAACAGCTTGTACGGGCTCTGATTTTATCCATCTTTTCGTAAGAGTCCACAGCGTGAGTACTTAATTTATTCATTGGAGGGAAACCGAGAACTTTGGTCGCTCTGCCAAAGTCTCAAATACACAAACTTGCAAGTGCAGCAAAACTAAGGTGATAAGACCAGAAGGAAAAACAAGACACACAAAGGGAAAAAAGAGTTTGCTCTAAGATTCGTTATTAAAATGCTGCATTTTTTTTTGCTGCATTCAAGTTTTCTAAAATTTAAGCTGTTTTCTGTAACATATGTAGTCCTATTTTTAATTAAAGTCTTAATCCCACTTATTTAAGTTTTTCTATCAGTATTCAAATCAGTATGTTTCTTGTATAAGAAGTTTATGGAAGAAAAACACAAACCTTAGATACATTAGGTTGATTGTTTTCTAACTGCATTAACTGTGGCAACATAAAGCTGTCGGACTTGGCTGCTTTTAAATATTCCCTCTCGTGTAGATCAACTTTTCTTATGTAATATTACTGAGTCAACAATAATAACCATGCAGGCACCCCTGACTCCTCATGGGAAAGTTACCTCTTTAAATGAGCATGTGACACCCACAGTATTTAGTGATGAACTGATTTTGAAAAATTAAAAAAATTCTAGTCTATGAGAATTAATGTTTCTCAAAATGCATCACAAATGTGTTTTTGGGATGACTTTTTTTAAATCATGGACACTCCAACTGTGTTACTAAAGCAGAGCCAAAGTAGCTAGCTTGTGAACTAATATTTACAGTAACTCTCAAAATAAAGCTGAAAATTATTTGAACTGGTTTAAACATCATTATTGACCCGCCTGAGGAGGTAGAGGTGCTTAATTCTCACAGTGGTGTCAAGCCAATCGTCTTTTATCTTGTCTTTTAGATCTCTCTCTCAAACTTTGTTCTTAAACCGTTTCAGTTAAAGAGACAGGAACTAGAAGGAATAGTTTTAATTCTATGAAAGAAGAGTGGCATCATCTGTTTGTGTTGTGTGTTTGCGCGCTTGGGTGTGTGTGTGTGTGTGTGTGTGTGTGTGTGCGTGTGTGAATGTGTGTGATTCAAAATGTAAAGTAGATAGCATTTGTGTTATTCTACTCTTACATTTTTAATATATGTTTTTACATTGTAAAGCACTTTGTATTGCATGATAATGTATGAAAAGGGCTATACAAATAAAGTTTGAATTGAATTGAATTGAATTAATCTAATTATTAACCGTACTCTGCATCAGAATTTGAAAGATAATTAAAAAGGAATCCGATTAATTTTGATATTGATAAATAAATAAAAAAAACAACTAGAAATGTTAATGCTCCAGACTTTCCTCTGTTAGCACTAACAGCCATATAGTCCCTGCAGCGAGCATTGTTAGCTGCCTCCGTCTACAGGGATTTCCAGAAAAACAACTTAATAAGGGGAGGTGGCAGGCGGGTGAAAAAGTTTTAATTACTCGCAGTGTTAGTAACATTGATTGGAAAAATCAATGTGATATGAATGACAAAAAATACTGTATGCACATGACAGTTTTTGTATGTTCTCCTCTCTGAACCCTCACCTGTATGAACGCGGTAATGCGTCTCTAGCTGGTGTTTCAGACTGAACCTCTTCCCACAACCGTTGCACTCGTAAGGCTTCTCTCCTGTGTGTATGCGTTTATGGCCCCTCAGTGTGCCGTCATCTCTGAAACAGCTCCCGCAGAACTCGCACTCAAACGGGTGATCGCCTGAAAGAACAATCCTGTCACAACAGCAGCCACAGTACCAACTCAGACCATTATCCTGAGACACATTAAAGGCTAACTTTATCTTTGGCACAACATGGCATGGTGCATATGTAGCTGTATAGGTCAGCCAGTCACACAGGCCTTTCTGAACATGCATATCAAGCAGGGAAATGATGTGCTTTCAGACGTTGTTAATGTTACGACATCAGGACACTCCTCTTGGCTGTCTGCTAATAGCTAATAAAAGTCTTCCAGGCATGTGCTGCTGTGTTTTCTATACTGTAGTTAATCTATTTCTCTCCTAGGCTGAGGGTTTGACTCATCTCCAATGACCTATGTGCCTCATTATCTCAGTGTCCACAGCAACAGCCAAGTCAGAGGATACATTGCTCTCCTCATTACAGGCCGATTCTCCCCAATCCCCCACCCCACTGCGGAGCAGATGACATTTACAAAATGTTACTTCCAAGCAGAATGGCAAACAAACAAGATACGCTGCCATGGCCAAAACTCCCTTCACTTCTGTCTCTTCACATCAATTATGTATTTCTCCTGTCTAGACATCAAGTCGTCCTGACAGCTGGGAGTGTTATTTAAGGTAAAAGAAGAAAAGGGGACATCTTTGCAGTAAATATCTCTCCGTCTCCCGCGGCACTAAGACTCACCCTCGGTAAAACACAGAGACAAGTCATTTCCATTTGCTTTTCCTTCAATATTTATTTGGGCTTCCTCTATCATTTTGGGTGAACCACACGAGAACTGACAGCCATGAATTGCAGAGGCCCAAAGGCTGTCTAAGAACCCAAATTATAAACAGGATGAAATTGCCCAAAATATGCAATGGCCATAAAGGTACAGTGCTGTCATCAAAGAGGTGAGTCATCTTATAGAGAGGGAGAAAGAAGAGTGGGAGAGGATGCATGCAAATTGACTAAAACCTTACAGCCAATAACCCGAGGAAATTAACCCATATACAAAAATAAACCTAGCTGTCTTTGTCTCTTTTTCAACATATGCACACGTTTGACACCAGCGTGTTTATGTTTTATGACAGGAGCTGACACCACAGATAAGTGTAAGTGATCCCTTACCCGTGTGCGAGCGCAAATGTCTTTTGAGCGTTGTGTGGCTTGGAAAGGGGCGCTCACAGTGGCTGCAGATGTAGCTGTGCATCCCTGCATGGACTTCCATGTGCTGCTGCAGGGCCTTCTGGGTCTGGAAGCGCTTTGCACACAGCAGACAGAACACCGCCATGTCAGTCCCTGGAGATCACACAAGACACAGACGCATAGTTATTTCAGTACCATGCACAGACAGGGCCTTAAGTGGGGAAACTGGGTCACTTCAACTTTGTGTGAGTCCTCTGAGGGAAATCTTCTTTCAAAGAGCAAGTGCCTCTACCTAAACTAACTCCCCTAAAAGCCCAGAGGCACTTTCAGCTGAAGTCCTTATATATTTTTATTCTATTTTAAACCATGAAAGTGATTGTTTTCTTTAAGAATTTCCCTGCACAATGCACAGCATGCCAATCACACAATCAATGGCTCCTTCCTGGTGTGTTAGATGTGTAATTATTTTCTTCATTCCCCATCAGGAGTCAGCTCTAGCCTGTGAAGTCCTCTGTCTCTCTGCTCAAAGAGCAGCTGATAGTAGCTCCACCCTAAATGATGCCTACACTATGAGCTCTGTGTAGAATGTTAAGTAGTGATATCAAGCCATTAAAAGCAGGACTGCAGGAAAAAACACAATCCAGTTTAATCCTGTGTGTGACCTGGCATCTCTTTGGGGCTGCTTTCCTGTTGCAAAGAGTGTGGAGAGGAATACAGATAGGGAGTCACTGGCAGGGTAGTTTAAGTCAAAATGGCTGTGAAGAAGATCCATTGGCTGTCATACAGTCGACACTTGATCTACAGGCTGTGTACGCCAGCACTCAAATCCATTCTGGCATTCACAGCGATGCAAATTCATACGTGTGGTAAGACTGAGGCACTGGTTAATCACCCGCATTGACATAATGTGCATGTCCTGGAGAGTGGGGCTTTAATGTGAGATTATGAGGTCCTTATTTCTCTGTCTGCTCAGGTTGCAGATCATTTACAATGCGAGCAGGTCCCATTGCTCCTGACTCAGATTCAATCAGACATCTCCAGCGGAGGATCATTAGTAAACAGAGGACTGTGCCAGCACTTCATTGGAATTCAAGTGGGGTTGCTGTGTCGCATTTAAAATGCAGTCTGATGAGGTCCACTAAATCAAATCATTTGTTACTGTTATTGAAGTGCCTTGAGGCAACTGGCAATTAAATTGGAATTAACGCAGGGAAAGGGATACAGCACACTCATACTAAGAAGGAAGAGTGTCAGACACTTGCTTTAGGTTAAATCAAGTTAGCAGACAGACAAGTCTGTTCCAAAGGGAAAGAAGAAACAAATCAAACAAACTCACATTTTCATGGGGTAAATTCACAAAGTATCACTATTTGCTCAAACAACGCAGTGTTTAGATTTAACATTTCACAGATTACTGGGGTTTTGGAGAGACACACACAACCTTTGAAATCACGGAGCCTCTTTTTGAGTCTAGGTTTGAAATTTCCCTCCAAAAAAAAAAACAACACTAATGATTCCTAATCATCAGCAGAAAAGACGATGGGATGAAAGACATTCCCTGATCTCAACAAACCTTCAGGGAGGCGATCCAGTGGAATGAACTGCACCTGTTTGGAGGCTTTGTCCACTGGACTTTTGCACAAAGGGCACACAATGAGGTTCAGGCCCTTATTGACCAAGCCCATTAGTCATAGGCTTCTCATGCAGCTCTACAATCCCTGTCTTTATGCTGTCACCTAATGACCAAGACCCTTTCTCACCCATGGATCACAATATTTTACTTGTAAACAAAAGACTCTGCATTGTCAACGCCTCTGCACCCTCCTCACTCCAGGCAGCCGCTGACCATACAGGAAATCCTTTCACTGTCTAACCAGCTTCAGTTTCTGCCTGAGTCTTACTTAACTAAAGCCCATTCACTTTGCAATAGTGAAGGCTGGATAATGAGCCATCTAAAGACATACAAGAAGCAGAAAATGTACTCCCTGCAAGAGCTGTGATCTGAAGCCTTTCAGTTTGTCTCATGATATTCACCAAAGCCAGCAGGGGGAGTACTTTCTGTTCCAATCTGACCACGCTAGCTGCAGGCAGAGCAGAGCTCTCCACAAACTGAAAAGCACATTATCCACCTTGTAGATACATCAAAGCTACTTTAATTATCCTCTCTGCACTCTCTTTTTTTAACTATCAAATTTAGCAAATTTGTGTTTCAAAGCTGCTCGCTTTGCGTACTTTTCTGTGTCTGCTATGAAAGTTTAGTTTCCCTGTGGAGGTAAACCGTTACTCTCTGACACACTTGCAGACTCACAGATGTAGCTCCTGATCCTTCTGTCACCCACAATACTGAAACCTGAGAATAAAAATGACAAATACTCTCTCACAAGAATCTCACTCTTGATCTCAGGTTGACACACACTGACAACAGCTCAGCAGTCGTTTTATTCTGCGCAACCGATGCTGAATATAAAAATACCATATAATATCTTGAAGTGTAAACAAAAACCAGAGAAGTGCTTGTGTGCATTACTGGTGGCATTTCGTTTCGCTGTGCTTTGGTAACTTCTCAAACAAAAAAGGATTTGTGGTCAAAGAGTTTTCCAGTAAGCTTTTTGGTAATAAGTGCAGAGGAGCTTCTTTATGAGAGAATAAGCCCTAAAGTTGGCTGTCATTGCCCCCTGCTTTCTCACCCCTAACCACACAATAGGCTTGGGATTTGGCTTTATAAGGCACAGGCTGACCTCCTGACCTTTGGCCCTCAGTGGGGTAAATACCATGTAATCAATGGTTTTTCTCAAAGGCTGGAGAGTTGGGTGAGCATTGTGTTCAGTGGGATGGAGCTTTAACAGTGGGAATAATGATTTACTTTTAAGCAATTCTCCATTTACTATGTGCATTATATTACAGAACTGCATGTACTATTGTGCAGTTAGGTCAGCAACTGATGCTAGTTTGAGATTGTAATGGTATTTCAGCATATCTCCCTCAAAACCATGCATATGCTCATGTGATTTAACATGGTCTGCATTCATACATCTGCCACTTATTCAGTCCAACTGAGGTGGGAGCTAGCCAGGCTCTCACGCTGCCTAAGAAACAAAACCATGTGTCTAGGCAACCAGATAGGATCATGGTCCTTGTTGGGGTGAAGTGTTCAAGCTAATCTCTTCATTCACAAATAAGCGCAGCCTGTTTCTTTTCAAGGGGCCAACAAAAGTTTTCCCACCCTGAGAATCTGGGAGTAAACCCACTGCAAATTGAACAAAGGACTGTATCACTGATCATTGCAAATCTGTATTTTCTTCTGGGCTAATCTTAACTTCAGTGTCCATAGATCACCAGTTTAACTCATCAATTTGTGAATAGCATATAATATATGTATACACACACGCACACACACATATATATGTGTGTGTGCGTGTGTGTGTGTGTGTGTGTGTATATATATATATATATATATATATATATATGTGTGTGTGTGTGTGTGTGTATATAAATCCATTAGGTGATCTTATCTGGCTTTATTGCCTTCAGAATTTGATCCATCAAGGTTTTTGTTTTGGTATATGACAACAAAATAAATCATCAGCTGCCTTCAAAAGAATGAGGGATTTCACACAGTTTATAATGTTACATCAATGCTGATCATATCCACTAGTGTGCAGTGTGAAAGCACTATAAACCATGTCCTCGGGCCCTGCTGCTGTGTGCACACAGTGTGTGTTGGCTAAATGCTACTGTGTCAGCCAGTTAAACATACACAGTCATACAGGCTACATTATGACCAAGCCCTCACATGACCCTGTGCATTCATCCTTTCTGTATGTGTTCATGCAGATGGCTCCTTGGAGATGTGGCTCTAGAACTACACACACAAAGCTACAGTACCTTAAACAACCCCAGGCGTTCATCAGTGGACTGCTAATCTACCCGAGTGACGAACAACCAACTCAATAATTAATGCAACAAGAGATGCGTTGCTCGTGTTTAAGCACCATTCCACGGTCCGGTTCACTAAGGCTACACATACAGCTTCATTTGCCTCTATTCCTAGAATCTTTATTATATTCTGTATAAGTACCATGTGTCATTTTACAGGAAATGACAGGATATCCTGGGGCTCTGAATATAATAAGGCTAAATATAAATAAATATTGAAAGCATAATGTCTAAACAGAGCACAGTTCAGTTCAGTTTAAGGCTTACAACTGGGAATTAACAGGAGGGTGCAGCATGATGACGGACACGCAATTAGGCGAGCTAAAAGGTCTGCATTAAGAGGGATGCATTAGAAAGCCTGGGCTACATCTGAATAGACTACAGGACTGTTTAATTAGGGTTTGGACAGAAGGTAATATTATTCACTTAATGAAGCAGCCTGTAATGTGTGGAAACACTGCAGCTGCTGTGAGTACACAAAGCCAGCACTCTTATAGCCTTTTCCTGAAGGCAAGGTGGCAAAATGGTCAGCCAGCATGTTCTAAAGCATATATAGTGCATGCTGCAGATGAGCCACAGTCTTGGGTTTTCCAAAATTGAAAGCTCAGTGCCCCGTAGCTTCGACTTGCCGCGATGAAACAAACCCCTTTGTTGTTAGAGCAATTCAGAGACAGATCCATTCTTTTATTTTGGGCACTGACAAGTAGGTCAGAGGAGACTATGACAGTGCTGTGGTGAGGAGTAAACAGCAGCACATGATGTTGTTTTCCTCTTACTCCTGGCATCCAACACCAGCAGCAATCCTCCTGCCCTCAGGAAGCCCTCACATACCACCTCTTCCCCTCCCTTTCCTTCCCACAACCCAACCCGCCCCCAAATCTACCACCCCTCCTCTTTGATGGCCAGCTTCAGCAACCCACGGTCATTCACCTCTGACATATCAAAATGAATAAAGAGACTTTAACTGTAAACCAGTGTTGCTGCCAGAATAGACAAATTGCTTCAGAGATGAGTCTCTCCAAAGTAGTATTATTTCCCCTCCAGAGGACGTGGACGACCGTATTGCAGCTGCTGAGGTCTGACAAGTGTTAATCTGCTAAAAGGAAACTCATTTGACTCACTGGTTATGTCACGTGGCAAATTAAAGCAGATGCTGCATGAACTCCACTGAAACATCCAGTGTGGTTTAAAGGAAATATAACACAGGTGATCTCTTCAATACATTTTTGTTTTAAATTGGTGCCTTTGCACTCATAACCTCAGCACATCTGATTAAATTACCTATGGCTCATGTCTTGGGCCATGTGAGTGTGTCACAGCAGGCCAGGCTGAGATCATGACAAAATAAGAGAGTAATGCTCTCCTGTACCCTGCTCTGGATACACCACCAGGCTGAAACCGAGCGCTGGGTGTTTACAACTCTAGGAGATGAGGGTAGAAACTTCTGGGCATCGTTAACACCCCCTCCATGTCCACATCCATTAACTATTCATACTGTGTGTGCCACCTGGAGTTACAGTTACGTGCCAACGCTCCTGAGAGGGTTATCACCTTTCTCTGACAATAGCAGAAAAGGTGTGGATTCAGACACTGTCGGGCATATGTACTGTCTGACAACAATACTGTATTTTTTTTTCTCATTAGGAATCCAACACATGCTAAAGTACTAATTCACAGTTTATTAACCACTGATTAAATCTTTCTTGATCACACAAATCATTTCAATGGAGAAATAAATATTCTGCTTAAGAACATATCAGATTCTTTTTTTTGCTTTCTCAAGATTTTTCTTGCTTTTCATTTCATCAGCTGTACTCTAATATTTGTTTTCTTTTTGTTTAATCTCTCTTGAAATAAATATAATGTTTTTTCTAATGCTGATAACTTTAGCTCCTCAAGCAGTGTATTTGCCAGCTGTTGAAGTCAGAGATTGGCTGGAAGTGAAAAAGGATTTTAATATACACATATTGTTTATCTGTGATCACACAAAGGTGTTGTTGTGTAAGGTAAATAATTTCACAGCCGGCATCAGGAGGTGAGGACAGTATGTCTGTGTAACTGTAACGCTGGCGCTGTAAAGATTTGGCTGTGGCAAAGTGGCATGCGGTGGGTTTGGATGCCAGGAAATATTAGTGAGTGATATGTGAGAGGGCCTCCCACCACCCTGTTGATAAATTATGGAGCATCATGACAGGAACAGTTTAACCCAGCCAGCATGACAAGCAAGTTTAGACCCCTGATCACAAGGGTCGTAGTCATGGCTTACTCAACAGCTTATTGCATGATGTCCAAGTTCAACATAACGAGCGTGTTTTGCGTGTGACGTGTTGAAGCATCTGCACGTGTTTAAGTACCTGTATGCGTTTGCCTGTGGGCTTCCAGAGCATCCTCTGACGAGAACGTCGCTCCGCACTGATCACACACCAGCGCCTCTGCAGGAGCTGTAGATGACATCAAACTCATCAGAATGACTGTTGATCACACATGAACACAAACGTGAGTGTGAGCTTAGAGCAAGACAGTTCGTTTACAGAGAATAGTGGAACAATCAACTAAGAGAGTCACCAAAGAGCCTTGCTTCTTAACACTTATGCTTTTCAGGTGTTAACACAAGGAAGCAAACACGTGGAGTAAAATGGAGCAGAGGAAAGCGCCATAAAAAACAACTGGGGGGCAAACAAAAGCACCAGACAGGGTGCAATGGCCCTTCTTAACAAAAAGGAGCAGTGCTGAAGAGTTTTATTTACCGTGGTCTGTTATCAGTCTCTGAACAGTGAGCAGACTGTCTGCCTGAGAGGCCACAGAAGGACTGGGTGTTCTCTGAACAGCAGACGCTTCCTGCCTACGGCACATCCCTTTATCAAAAAAAAAAAAAAAAAACTTTTCAGAGTCAACACCCCAGGTCCCACTGCAGACTGTAACTACAGTTCCCAGGTAACCTTTGGAATGCCCTTGTCTATTCTGATGAAGACACAAACAAGTTTGCACATAGCTTTGAGAAACGTTCAACCCTTGTTCCGTGCTCACCTCACACCTGCACAGACACATAGGACAAATATGCACACACATGCATACACACACATTTCTCTCACACACGCAGCTGTTTGGATGTGGGTTGGCTCTCACTGAGATGTAAATCGGTTGCAGATCCATACTGGCCCAGGGCTCATTCACTGATCTATTTTCTGCTCAGCTGGCTTTAAATGAAGTTAAAATGACTCATTAAAACACCCACAAGCTTTGAGAACTGAGCACTACAGCCTAAATGTGGTCCTCTTTCAACTCTCACGATGCCTCTGTGCACAGACAGTGCGCCACTGTTCTCATTGCTGTACACAAATAACAAAAAAAAAAAAAAAAGAAAAAAGACTCAATCTGTTCCATTTCTAAAAACAACACTTTGGGAAAACAAACCGTTCCTGTTTTGGAACGACGCGTTTTGTCTCACAGAATAAAAAACCAAACTTGGTTGAGAGTAGTCCTGTGTCGTAGTAACACAGAAGCGGCGTTGTAGATCCTGATGTTGTTTGACGCTGTCCAGTGCGGTGTGTTGTGCTGTGTGAGATTGTGTGATAAGGGAAGTAGAGAACATAGTGCATTGTCTTGTGCAGTCAAAGGCACGGAGTGTGCTCTCATCCATAAACCATCAAACTGTCTCCAGACGCGGCTGCAATCGTCCTCCATCAAAACACTTTGTCTGGCATACCAAAATAAGCGCCAGCATCGAGCTGAATACCAAATCAGCCCATTAGAGCGGTGGAGCACTCGCTCCTTAGCAACCAGCGGGATCTGAGGCTGCTATACTGAAATACACAGTGACAAAGAAATGAGATCCACATCTTTTTTATTTTTTGTAGTAGCCTATTATAGGTTGACACATTAGATTTGTGTGCATGTGTGTGTGTGTGTGTGTGTGTGTGTGTGTGTGTGTGTGTGTGTGTGTGTGTGTGTGTGTGTGAATTTAAATTCTGTTAAAGGTGCTGCTGTTCTGGATGTCACAGTGAATTGAAAATCAAAGCATGCCATGGAGGCCTGAGAGCCACGCACAACAACGTGTGTGTTTAGGGTTATGCAGAGGGTATAGGAAGAGGATAAATGAAGATGCAGGTGAAGTTTAAAGCAGCAGTTTGCCCTCTTATCTGTCAGCAGTATGTCATTCCTGAACAATTCTCAGAGAGCAGGCAGAGAGGACAGGGACTTCGCCTTGTCTGTACACATATTCAAAGTGAGGTTTCTGTTTTAGTTTCATTTTTAGTCTCTGATTCTGCCCCCCCCCCCTCCTCTATTTTGGATAAAGTAGCTGGGAGAGCAGTCAGGTCTGATTAAGTCTGCATTTGGGTACAGTGTGTTCCTGGACACACATCTGCGAGCGAGCCATCACACACGCTTCGGAACACTGGCAGAACACCCAGGCCTGCCGGCAGCTGATGATGTCATCACTCAGAAGGGGCAGAGCTGGCGCGCTGCCAGAGTCTCCGAAAAAACACAAGAGGATTCAAACGGAGAGAGATGAAGAGGAGAGAAGAGGAGAGAAGAGGGGAGGGACACATAAGCATGGAAAAGAAAGCATGATCCAAGTATTCGGAGCAGCACTAACTGCTGTGCGTGTGTGTGTGTGTGTGTGTGTGTATGTATGTGTGTGGGGGGAAGGGGGGTGAACAGGTGCATCTGATAGGCCGCACTACTGTATCAAGAGGGTTGATCAACACTGTGAGATAAGTGTATGAGAGTTTCTAAATACCTGCGTGAGACAGCATGTGCATCCTGAGCCGCATGCTGTCCTGGAAGTGTTTTCCACAGTATTCACAGCCGTTGCCCTTCTCCTCGTCATGCAGCCGCCTGTGAAAAGAGGAACACTAATAAGAACGTGTTAATGAAGACAAATGCACTTGTGATTATTTTATTTGTTTGACGGGGATAGTGCTCATTCATCAGGAGAAAAATGACGCCACATGAGCGTGAGCCAGAACTGGCCTGATGCTGTAGCATCTCATCTCGGCCGTCTTTTCTGTGAGGCCTTCCCAACCTGGAAGCATCATTGTCCTCATAACAAGAGGAGCATGTTTTAATTCCGGCAAGAATCCATCGCTGAATGCAACATCATTAGTGTAAGAGGCCCTTGGAGTTGTGAATCACAACGCATGAATGCTAAGAGAACACAGACAATGAGATATCTGGCTAATTTCAGAGTGCAGACATACGCGTGCCTCCACCCGCCAGCACTGCAAGAGAGTGGGCATGCATGCATATATACACAAAATAATACACACAGACTCACATCCCAACAGAACATGCATGCACACACACTTCCTCTGTGACTGCAATGAAAAGAAGATGATTCGCTGAAGCTCTGCCGGCAGCAAAACCTATCATATCATATCACACACATCCAAGCATGCAAAGCATCTGTACTGTTATCCTTATATCAACCCCCCACACCTCCCCCACCCCCAACAGCGAAGCTAACGGCCAACAAATAGGCTGTGGTTTAAATACATTTAAAATTAATTAAACCAGATTTAACACACCTGCCATTGACAACTAAACAAGAATTTTTAAGATTTGACCTGATCTTACTTCACAAGTTTTAATTTCTGTTGTGCTGATGGACTAGAGGATTTCATATTTTGTATAAGGCAGTCATCATAAAATCACAGTGATGTAATTGTTGCATTTTTTACATCTAACTCATCTTATTTTCACTCATTAATACAAAACTTCACTTCAAGATGACTCATTGAGGGTTCTGAAAACATGACTTGTCTTCAAACATGCCTCATAATTTAAATGATATGATGTTTTAGTAACTTTTAAAAATGAATCAAGTACTTTTTGTTTGAATTTTGCATCACTAGCCACCTATTAAAAATTCAAAAGTCAGATTTTTTTTCCCTTTATTTCAACCAGACTGTCAGAATTGTTTCTGTCTAAAACTATGCCAGGAGATGCTTCTTGAGAAATGTCAGTCTGTACACCAGGTGTATGCTCACTGACCTGGTTTTAGACCTACAGTAACTTCATTACATCCTAAAGCAGTGGCACCAACGCAACTTCTTAAACCTGCTGGCATCTCTGTGAGTAAGGAACACATGTTACTAAATGTCCACCAGATTTTTCATTCTTTATTTAAGCAGATCTCTGGAGTGGCATCTAGCTGAAATGTCAGCCACAGGCATAAAAAGGGAAAAGCGGTGATCTCAATCATCAGCATATATAGCAGCATATTAGGACTTGTTGCTATTTAAATGATTAGTGATGAGTCAAATTCTGCCAAGCACATGGAATTAGAAACATCTGCAATCAAGTTAATGAGCCTCTAATGGAGCTAGTTGGTAAGGTTTTTGTGTACAATGACAATATTAACTGACAAGCTCATAAATAAAGTAAAAATAAACAAATAGAGGTTAAAAAAACAACAACAGGGTGATGCTGTGAAGCAAAAGTGATCCATCTTGCTGCTGAGGCGTCCAGCCTGGTCCCTGCTGAGAGGCTTCTCTCTACTGATGCAAAGGAATGCATATCAAATAGCCTGAGAGGCAGACTGTTGTGTAAGACACACTTCTGCACAAATAATCAAACAGAATTGTAAAAATGGGGCTTTGTAAATAACAGTGTTATACGACACCAAGGCCTCTTTATATCAATCCCCTCACAAAGGCCCAATTCAAAAAGTTCCCGACATGTCACACTGTTAAAACATGAACGCAGGTGTCCCTGAGAATAAATCAACACATCCTCTGTTGTGGTTTCCAGCCTCTCAGCTGTAGTATTTAAACAGCATGAGATAAAAATTTTGTAAGAGCAAAAAATTTAATGCAGTATAAGAGACGTCATACTGTACATGTATATTCATTTTCACAAGTTTCATAAGCTTGACAAGAAAAATACCAATGACAATGTTCAGAAAATATTACTGAATATAAAAGCCTTTAAAAAATGATTAAATTCATTATAAAATGATTATTATCTCAGACAAAATGAGTGGAAAATGTGTGTTGTTGATTAATGTTACCTGTGCTGCTCTATAGCCTGCCTGCCGTGCAGCTGAAGGCCACATTCGCCACAACAATGCTGGCCTTGAGTCTGGCCCTCGTGTCTCATCCCTGCTGCAAACTGGCCCAATCTGCTCAGGAGCTCCCTGTGCAGCAAGCCTTGGTGCAGCAGGCTGCTGTAGGCCCTGGGATCCAGCGGCACACCCAGAGACGGGGTCACTGAAACGGACACTGGCAGGCCTTCCCCTGTGTGGTTGGAGGCCACAGTGTATATGGAGGTCAGGCGTTTGTCAGTGATTCCAGGAAAAGTGTCAAGAGTGTTTCCCACTACTTGCCCCCCATCTTCGGGGCCAGTGTGCAACTCTCGAGCGCTGGTGATCACGCTGCCTCTCAGGGGTGTTCCTGGGCCCTCGTCTCTAGGCTGGTCAGACATGCAGCTTCCCTCCCCGGCACTGGAGGATCTGCCCTCACAGCCGTTGGCATCGTCCACCTGCATGCATTCTGATTTGATATTTATGGCAGGATCCAGGGATGAGTCCTGGAAAACATCTGTGCTGCGATGCTGAGCCTGCTGGGTGCTCTCCATGGCGACCTCAGTGTTCAATTTGGGGCTGGATTCAGGGACCGCTTCAGGCCCTGGACCAGGAGAGCTTCTCTCCGTCACATGGTACAGCGCCAGGTGGTGTAGGGCAGTGGGAGTAGTGCAGTTGGTTCCATCCTGTATGGAATGCTTCTTGGACATCAACATGTGCCTCCAGTGCCTGGCCCGGCTGTGGTCACTGTGGTCTCCAGAGCTGTGATTCCTCACTGCTACCTCCTCGCTCTCCTCTGCCTGGATGGTCTCCAGCACCTTCAGGCATTGCTCCTCCAGGTACTCTATCTCCAGGATCTCTGCGGCATACAGGAGGTCATCCAGATCTTCGGCTGTGGCCTGGAGCGAAGCGGTGTAGGCGTACTCGAGGATCTGCTGGAAGGTCTTTGGGGAAAGAAAGTCCAGGGCGTAGCGCAGGCTGCTGCGGTGGAATAAAATCTCAAACATTTTGCTGGTGCAGGCCAGAACGGTGCGATGAGCTGGAAACTCTTGGCCATCCACTGTGATGATGACATCACACAAGGTGCCGGTCAGGCGCATCTGATTGGCCCGCTGCAGAAGAGTGCTGGAGTGAGTGGGATTGTTGAGCTGGAGCACACCCATGTTTGTCAGACCCGTATCCACTCGGACCTTTGTTGAGCCCACGCATGAGGTGTGGCTGCTTCACTTGCCTTCAGCCGGTTGTAGCTCTGTGGTTTGGATTGGAAGGGGGGGGGGATCATTAGAGTTCGATTGGCTTATAATGTGATGTAAAAGGCTGTTAATTAAACTCCAATGGACACTTTTATCCTTGCTCAATCAAAGGGAATATTCTTTAAAATAATATGAAGCAAAACATTAAATGTTAATCATGTTCTGTGAAATATAAACTCCCACGTGATATCTTCAGATGTTTTGTTTGATGCACGCTACATGTTTGTGTATTTTAATTAAGAATCAAAGGCAGGCAGCGGGTCGATAAGCGCAAAGCAACAGTTTCCATAGCAGGTGATTAGTTTGAGGTCTCGTTGTGAGCGGTCACGTCGCTGTAATAGCGTCTGCATACTGAGAGGTGACGGTTCAATTTGTCAAGCTCCGCACACACTTCCACACACACATCCCTGTCCTCAACAGGTAGGCCGCCGATTAACAAACGCCTCGAAGGGTTGATTATCACTTAATTTAGGCTGCTCACGTTCATGATTAGTTGAAGACAATTAGACCTTAATAAGTTATCAAACTACCAAAAATGATTCAAGCGCGAAAACGATGCACAAGCCGCGGATGTGTGTTTTTCTCCACTACATTTAAATACCTGGATGACTGTCAGAATGATGATTAAGCTCTGAGATGTTTTGTCTCGTCGGAACACTCAGTCGCATCTCGAAATGATGCTGACAGACGGGCATCCTCAACTAACCGCAGCATCAGAGCGCATCAGGTGCAGACGCACAAATCCGTCCTTTTATTTATTCAAACACACCGAGACAAATTAACACGCTGTCTGCGCGCTCATTTACTGTCTGCATAGTGTGTGAGGAAGCACGTCCAGTCTGAAAATAACAGACCCAATTTGTTTAAAATGGATCTTCGAGGTGAAGTGAAGAGTCTGCGCGGAATCAAGTTTGTACTAACATCCTAAATCCGGCTGCGCTCAAAGTTGAGTTCATTCCCACATTTAGCCACGAGAGGAATATGTATCGAGCTGACAAGAACCGGCGTTATTCAGAAATATTAATGAGTGAAATTAGTCTGACATTGAAAATAAGTTCTTGACTGAAATGATCAGAATTAAGCCGAGTGGCAGCTGCCACGGCTGTTCTTACCTCCGTCTCCTACCGTCCTCCGCTGATTATCCAGGCAACATCATGCTTACACATTTCACAGTACCCGCTTCAAACTCAGTCCTGCTCCAAGTAAGCAAATCATCACCCTGCCACGACACGTCAAACTAGCTGGGGGAAAACAGAACTTCCGGCCTGAACTTTCAAAGCAAAGCCCTTGCTGAAAAAGCCCACGTGATTTTTACCAGATCAGGTGTTTCAATTCAATTGCGTCTGAGAATCAGATTTATTAAAAATAAATAAATAAATAAATAAAATTTAATCTTTTCTCAGAATCAGTAGCTATTCATACAAACGGTGGGACAGTGGAAAGGAAAAAAAAAACTCCTATTTACCAGGAAGGAAAAAACTCCACAGAACCCAGCTTAGTGAGGGCCACCATCTGCCTGGACTGGTTGGGGTGGAGAGGACAGGAAAAATATAGCAAAAGGCACTGCAGCATTTAGCTGAGGAGACCTGCTGCGAGAAAAGAAATACAAGTTAAGGATGCCAATACTGCTAAAAGTTTATACATGAGTGAAAAAAAAAACAGATGAGGAGGGAAGGAAGTGTTCAGTGCATCATGGGACCTCCCTCAGCAGTCTAAGCATATGGCAGCATAACTAAGGGATGGCTAGCCCCCTAACTAAGAGATTTATCAAAAAGGAAGGCTTTAAGTCTGATCTTACTGGTAGAAAGGGTGTCTGCCTCCTGGACCCAAACTGGGACCTGGTTCCATAAGAGAGGGGCCTAATAGCCAAAGGTTCTGCCTTCAATTGAACTCCTAGAGACTCCAGGAACCCCAAGTAAATCTGCAGTATAAGAGCAAAGTGCTCATAGGGAAAATATGGAACTATGAGATATTCGATTTACAACAGTGCTTGATCATGGAGAACTTAATATGTTAGGAGAAAAATTTTTACTTCTATCATAGATTTAACAGGAAGTCATTGAAGAGAAGCTAAAACTGAAGAAATATGGTCTCTGCTGCTAGTTCTCATCAGAATCCTTGCTGCAGCACTCTGGATTAGCTTTTGGGGCATATTTGGGGCAGCCCAATAATAAGGAATTGCAGTAGTCCAATCTTGAAGTTTTTCTATGTTACTCTGGCACAGAATGTCCCTAATTGTAGCAACATTATGTAAGAATGGCCAAAGGACAAATCTGGGTAAAAAAATAACTCCAAGGTTCCTCACGCAGTACAAGCCAAATTAATGCCATCTAGATTAATTACATAGCTTGATGATTTTGTCTTGAATTTTTAAGGTCCAAAGACAACAACCTCAGTCTTGTCTGAATTTAGGACAAGAAAATTCAGAGTCATCCAGGTCTTTCTGTCTTTAAGACATCTTTGTAATCTAACAAACTGAGTGATTAATGATACTACCGAAGGGAAGCATGTGCGATGTGAAAAGTATTGGCTCAAGTATAGAATCTTGAGGAACTCCATGACTTACTCTGATGTGTGAGGAAGACTTTGTTTACTTTAACAAACTGAAATCTATCAGATAAATATGACTTAAACCAGGCTAATACAGTTCCTTTAATCCCAGTAACATGTTCAAGCCTCAGTAACAGAATGTTGTGATCAGTGGTGTCGCATGTAGCACTGAGGTCTAACAAGATAAGTACAGACAGGAATTCTTTATCCAAGGCCATGGGATTATTGATAACTTTTACCAGTGCTGTCTCTGTGCTATGATGAGCTCAAAATCACAACTGAAATTCTACTAACAGATTATTTCTGCTCGAATGGGCACATAGTTGAGTTGAAGCTATTTTCTCAAGAATTTTAGACATAAAGGGGAGGTTGGATATAGGTCTATAATTAGCACTCCTGGATCAAGAGTCAGTTTTTAAGTAAAGATTTGATTAAATGATCGAGGTTCACATCCTGTCAATAAAGACATGCTGATCAAATGCAATACAGATGTATTTATTAAGGGAAAAACTTCCTCAGACATTTTGGTTGGAATGGCGTCTGAAATCCAAGTTGAAGTTTTAGATGAAGCTGTTATTCTCTCAGAGAGCTGTGCAGGACAGAAACGTCTGCGAATGAGAATTCATCAATAGTGGAAAGGATATTGCGGATTTTGTCTCTAATAGAAACAATTTTCTTTATAAAAAAAAAAAACTCATGAAGACATCACAGCTGAGAGTTAAAGGAATACATGGCTCAACAGAGCTGTGGCTTTTAGCCCGCCTGGCTATACTGCTGAAAAGAAACCTGGGGTTGTTCTTGTTCTCCTCTACCAATGATAAGCTGCTCCAGCCTAACACAGGGATTTCCTATATACATTTAAACTTTCTTTCCAGGCTATGTGAGACTCGTCTAGACGAAATGAATGTCATTTCTTTTCCAACTGCCATTACATCTGTTTTAAAGCTGTGAATGAAACCACAGAGCTTCTTCTGACTGATTATCTTCCTTTATAGAGGAGCAACGTTGCCTAGTGTTGTACGCATCAAAACAGTCGTTCTGTCAACAAGTTGATCAACCTGTGTCGGAGTTTCTCTGCTTTCCATTTTGGGCAAGACAGACTTAGAGTCAAGTTTTCAAAGAAATTTTAATTAATCTAAACTGTGATCAGTTGCTGCCACACCTCCTCCTCGGCCTATAGTTTAAGGAACATTGAAATTTAAATAATTAGGTGGAGTAGATTAATTAATAGTAACGTGATCCTCCTGCTGCAGCCAGTTTTCTGTAAGACAAAATAAATCAATATGATGATCACCAACCAGGTCACTGACTAACAGAGACTTAGACGAGAAAGAGCAATTTTTTAAGCAAACCGCATTTAATGGTTTTACTTTTATGTTCTGTTAAATTCATTGTTTTGATTTTTAGGTTTTACAGTTTCTAGATGATTTATATTCCTTTACACAGAGGATAGACATGTTCGAAGACACATTAAAAGTATACATTTGATCTATTAGTATGAGAATAAGTGGACACCTAAAGGCTGTTTTCTTACATATGCAATGGTGAGGATAATACTTTTATACACTGCCACTAACTGAAGAATAAATAAATCCAACGTAAACTTTTATATATATATATATTTATATATATGCATACATTGTAATTACCAGGTTTGACTCAGTGATAAACAGGAACAGCACATGATACAGCTGTTTTAATAGAATATCGATGGCAGAACATTATTTAATAAATATTTTCATAAAATAGCTAAAAATAAATAAAAAGCTGAATAGTACTGAAAAGAAAGTTAAGCATCACTGCACATGTCTGCAGATGTAAAATACTGTATGTGAAAAACAAGGTGGCCGTGTTTGTTGCAAAAAGGTTTGATGCATCAGAAAGTTAAGACACGGCTCAAAGCTTGTCCTGGACTTCTCATATTAAGGTGTATCTAAATTATTCTAAAATGCTTCTTGGTGCAAAAAACTAGGTTTAAATTTTCATGGCGGGCACACAATCATGATGAAAATAGTATAAAACAAAGTTTTGTGTGTATTAACAGTTTTATTTATATATTCAGTAACGTCTTAATTATTATTTGAAATAAAATTATCTTGACATTTCAAGTGCTCTTGGGGGTGGGGGGGTACTGTGGTGGAGTGGGGGTCTCATGAGCCATTGCTTATACCTTGGGCCGAGTGTGGGCATCACAACTGGACCTTTTAATTTTAAACATGATGATGTCATGGTGACAACAGCCCAGTGGGGATTTAGTCACATGCTGGTGACTATGTGGATGTGGCATGCTGGTGATTTACTGATGCAAGACACATTTTATCTCGTTTAAATCTTACAAAGGGCTTTTGATGGATTTTTTGATGAAAAAAAAAAAAAAAAAATTGTTCCCGATCTCAGTTTGAGAATCACAGTCCCAGTATAATAAGATATCTTTGAATAAAAGAATTTTCATTTTAATTGAACTGTTATTGTGTGATTCTTGAAGTGTGACTTTTATAGATTGTTTAGACATACAGAAAACACTTTTAACAGTTGAATACAACTATCAAATCATTGTATATTAATTCATGGCTCAAACATTTCTTTTTGCGGTTAATCGCCTTGTTAAAGAACAGCATGTTTTGTTCTAAGTACACTGTTGAACATTTGGGGGATTTAAAAGGTAGCTACTTCCAAAGTTCAGTTAATATTAAATCCAAAGCTTGTTGTATTAACAGGAGCTCTGCGCGAGAATGGTTTTCCTTTGTTGGTTTCCTTAGTGCCTTAACCGTTTAACTGTGAAGGTTACCCGCCTAACTTCCTGTCATCCCGCGTCTCCTTTGCTGGCTTGATCATCACCAGGGACGCGTCACGGCTCTGAAAGCCCGTCCCTCCATCCAAGCTGCAATCAGACATCTACAGGACATCTGAACTACTGAGAGGTTACAGGGTGAGGAGCAGCTCTTTGACCTGAAATAAGAGGCAGCTCTGGTTAATTCAGTGGGGCTAAACTTTAGCCCAGTTCTGTTAGAGGAAAAAAATAAATACACAAATAAAATTAGGTAAGAGGGACAGTCTGAGTGAAACTGGATGCCAGACCGGTCCAGTGTGGTTGTTGACAATCTGTTGACACAACACGGGTTTATATCACACCAGAGGTACTGAGGGGAGGAATGCAACAGCTGAAAATATCAAGCCCCCACTGTGACATAGTTAGTGGTCATCCTAGAAGTATTGAGTTTGCTTCCACACAAACATGCGTCATGTAACACGGTGTTTATTTGAGCCTCATTTAACTGAACCAAAAGTCCGAGGAGTTTCCAGCCCAAACATAACCTGCATGGACTGTAACCTCTGTAAATAAGCCAGTGTCCATGACATGGCGAAAATCCAGCATCGGACATGAAGAGGTCTTTTATCGCCATCTGCTGTTCAAAACATGTCACTACATGCTCTGGATCGGTCGGTCTGAGAGCTCAGAGGAAACAAAGTGAATTTAATAACAAACTAGGCCATGACAAAACTAGATTTAGAAACCATTTTTATTTTGTAAACGGGTTATCACTCAGACTGTACACAACATGTTTTCTGAGTAAACCCTGATAAAGCAAAAGAAAAAAAAAAAAAAAAAAAAAAAGGGAGCATCCAGAGAGGAGGGAGCAAGGTGGTCTGTTAAAAGCAGTGGAGTACAAGGAGTGTAAAGCTGAGTTCTTCTTTTACATTTCAGATCTGCAGTCAGGTTTCCTGACATCACATCTGTTATCTAAAACGTAAAAAAAAGTCTGTTCTTGTGTTTCAGGTGGACCACCCTGCTTCCTGACACCGATATTCTGAACTTGTCAAGCAGAGCGATTTTTAATACAAAAAGAGACAAAAACTAAAAAAAGAAATCCAAAAACCACATTACACAACACCTGAATAACAACTGGGGGAGAGAAATAAAAAAAGCATGAGTAATTATGCCAGAACAAGCCCCGCAGATAACACTCATTAAATCAATATGAGAAGAGTTTTTCCTCATACAAACACCAGCACGTCTGCGTGCCTTGCAGTTATACGTTATGAAGTACTGATTGAATTCATGCCAAGGCTCAAAACACCTTCCTTCACTATAGCTGGCAATATATAGTGCTGTGACCAGAGACGGAGAGTTTTATACACCACACGTGTTATAATGACCACATTAGTCCACTTATTGTATTTTTGTTCTAATAATACATCAAATAAAAAGAACAGGCTAAATCCCTCACAATAAAGCTATGCAGATTATCATAGAAACTGATGACGAGACAATCTACTGACACACAGTGCACAAGCTTGCAGGCAGGAATGGAAAAGAAATCTTTGTAGTTTTTAAATAGTACAAAAATGCTTTATTATTATTTTTTTTATTTTATTTTATCTAAGCTTCAAAGCACAACCCAAATTATGAAGCCAGAGTGTAAGTGTAAGAAAGACAACTAACTCCAACTAGTAGTTGTCCTCCAAACAAACATGAGGAGTATATTTAGCTTGAGATCACACGACATTCGCTTGATCCACAGTTCTTTAACCCTTGGCTGAAAGTCAACACTTCTGTTGGTATTTTCTCTTTTTTTTTTTCTTTATGTGAATGTTTTCGTTGAACGAGATGATTTTTATTTAATCAAATCCACTTTAATTAGCGGTTATTTTAATAGCACTGTGGTAAGGCAGTGACAAACTGAATAAATTTGATCTCAAATGTGGTCCAAATCTGATCCGATCATGCACACTGTCGACATGCTGAGGGAATCTCCATCGGTCTCTCTCCCCCTCCTGCAACTGGCTGGGATTTAATCTGCTAATTTCCTTTTTTCTTTTCCCCCCTTTTTTAGCCATAAGAAATATGGTTATAATCCTAACACAGAGCTCAGGCCTTTGTTCAGTCAACGTCAGCTTGTCTGTGGGACACGAAACATCCCTGTAACAGACAAAGTAAAACAATAAACTTCGTAAAAACTTTACAACCACTTTTCAAATCGGACATGCAGAACAAACTACTTAATGAGACGAGCCCACAAACAAAAAACAAACTTAAAAAACAGTTTCACATTTGCACAGTAGAACATGAACATAAGAAAAATAATTTCTATATATAATCAATTTGTTTTCTTTTTTTCTTCTGTTTTTTTTACATGTATATTTCTCATAATAATCCAATACTTGTGCAAAATTGTAACTCAATCTATGCACAATAAGATATTCATATATTTTCCCGGTGATCATTAATAATAAGTTTGTTTCTAAATCATCTGACTGGTTGAATAAAATAATAAAAAAATAAGATAAATCTCTTATGAGCTTAAGATAAATTCCTCAGATGTGGCAAACATTTTGTGGATGAAACAAGAAATGAAAGCACAGTCAGTTGCGCTCTAACAGATCAACACGCGTGTTGTTTGAAATATGTTGTTAAGGGCACTGAAAATCATAACTCCTTAAGTGTTTCCCTCTTGTTGCTGCTCCAAAATGTTTTGGGTAAGGCTAAGGCTTTCCCCTTGGCCCATCATACTTTGTTCTCGGTGGTATTTGTCTGTATCACACTGTTGTGTGTTGCAGTGATCAGGGAATTTGGTAAGTCTGCCTCATCCAGTTTGACTTTCTCCTCAGCAAAAATCTTCCTGCAGTGGAAAGAAGACAAAGTTCAAAATTAGAAACGTGACTGTATCTGGCAAGAAAAACATCTCAGCAGACGAACACTTCAGTTGAACACAGTTTTTCAGGACATCTTCACCCAATATGTAAGAGGACAGTGTTAAAACATCTTCTTACATATTTCTTCACCACCTTGAAGACAGTCAGATAAACAGATAATGATAAACCCACATTTAGTATAGACTACCATTCCCTACTCTAAAACAAGAAATGTTTAGTAAATATAAAGTATTAATTAGTTTAGTTCTGCTTCAAAGTGATTATGGCATAACAATAAAAGAGCCCTGGGCTTTGGTGTGTGATTAAACCTGTTCATAATAAAGTAGTTAGCAAAGTTTCTAGCTGCTGCTTTTATCTAATGCAGTGCAGAGTAGGAAACACCACAGTCGGGCCCTCTGTTCGCATCTTGGTGAGGATTTAGGCAATGCTCTGAAGCTTATAGCTACAGCCCGAGATAAAGATTCTTGTAATTATTAAAGACCCGTTTCAGACATGGGTGTAACGTTGCTATTTAAGTGATTGCTTCTCCACAGATATTTGTTGCAGCTTTATTTGGAGATGAGGGCACAGGTTGAGCAAAGCTACAACGCCATCAGTGCAATAGATGGACTTGCCATGATATTAAATGAGGAACTGTCTGATGATGCACACACAGGACAATCCCCTGATAAGTGTTTTGATTAATTTAATCATTAGAGAATTATTCTGACCATTTCAAAATATGTGAGAAGTAAACAGTCATAAGATGACAGGATGTTAAGTTAGGGCCTACTGCTCTTTGATTTAAATGTCTTCTGAAGATTTATAGGTTTACCTTTAAAAATTAAAATACAAAGGAGGAAATTACATGTTTAATTAACAGATTATTTAAAGAAAAATACTTTAAGGGTTTGTGTCCACATAATGTTTTCTGGGAGCTAGTGGCTTTGATCTGCATAACGCCATCTGGAGGAGTTTTTTTTCCCTGTTAGTGCTCCATCTTTTGCTAAAACATGGCTGCTCCAAAAAAAACTTTTAAGAAAGGCAATCATATGGTTGCCCCCGGTAACCAGGAAAATGATAAAGAAGCTTTTTCTCTTTGTCTCAATCAGCTGTGGGGAGCAGATAGAAATCAAAGGTTACTTTTGCCTCCTTTCCCCCTAAAAATCAACCTGTCAAAATAAAAATGACCCTTGGTCTGTTGCATTTAGGTGACAGGAAAGCATACACAGATGAGCTGCAAGGCTTACTGTTGTACCCGAGGGGTAGCACTATTAACCTTCGAAAATATCTCCTGGATAATGCTGATTTATTACATAACAGCACTGGAGTTGTTTTGTCAAGGTACTGTAATAAAACAAAAACAAAAAACACTAAATTGCTGCCTTGGAGCACCATTTTTTGCCTTGGAGCACTGGTCTTTATACCTCCCTGTCAGCCCTTTTCTGCCCATAAAAAGCCTTACTTGGGCACACACCCTATAGCTACACCTATTTGTTTGTATTTATTTATTAATCTTTCATTTAGCTTGTAACATGTTAACATTCTCCCAATAGAGGGTGATGTCAACAACCAGACTGGTTAACCTTGTTTAAAAATAATTAGTTTAACTGTGCATATTCTAAAAAAAAAAAAGTTAAACAAAATGATTTGAACTGATCTGAAACAAGAAGAAATCACCTCATCAGCTTAAACAGACCAGTCTGCAGGGCTTTCTTAGTAATCTTTAAGAGGTAAAACTGAAGAAACAACTATTTCATTGCAGTTGAATGTTTTCATCAAAGTTTTGGTAGATTTTAAAGAAAATCTATGCGGTCCAAACAAAACGGGAAAAACCAAGACATTCAGAGGCTTGAGGTAACAGATTTATGTAGTGGTCTTTATGTCTGAAAAAGGGCTCAGCTATGTTTAATATGAATGCTACAAAAGTAAAGACCCCACAACGAACAAGTGTCACACACAAGCATTAAATGACCACCATCACTCCTGTCTGCACCATTCCATTAATAATCATCCCAATGTCATTACCACAGTTTACCATTACAATATAATTATGTAATGGTTATTAATAATATATATTGTGTGGTCAATGGCAAGATGCGGTGGTGAATGAATGGGCATACAAGTTACACACACTCACACAAACACACAGATAAACCTCTAGAGGGAGCCGTACTCATCGTTGACAGGAGGACCGGTCTTGGCCAGAGTCTCTGAAGCCTCCACAACTGGGCCTGAGGGGGGGAGGTCTGCTCCGTCTCCATTGGGCAGAAAGGGGGCTGCGGGTGGGCTCTCTAAGCTAATGAGGTCTGAGAGAGGCCGGGAGGGTCTTCCTGTGCCATTTGTCAGCTCAAGCTGTAAATCTGCATTTTTGGGCCCTACATCTGGAGCTGTTAAGTCGTACATGTTTGATGCTGGTGTGAGGAGATCATTCGAGACTACTGAAGATATCGGGGTGACAGGTAAAGGTGTGGGGACGTCTGTGACTAAAGAGGGGAGCTTTTCAGTATTTGGCTCTTTAAGAGCACTTGTGGTCAGTAAAGGGAAGCTACCTGCAGTAATTGTGGTAGTGGGCGTGTTTTTGTCACCAGCGGCATCAGTGGGTTTATCTGTGTCAAAAGCAGGAAAGCTGAAGCCAGTGGAATGTGGTGCTGAAGGTTTAGAATCTGGGTTGGGTTTTGGAGGGGCAGTGGTGGCTGGACAGGAGGCAGCTTGTGCTGGTGAGTCTGTGTTTAAGGCTGCAGTGTTTGGCTGTGTGGTGAGCTTAGTGACTGGTGGGCTTGGAGCGGGTTTCTTGGTGTCTGGAATGGGAGGGGATGAAACAGCAAGAGGGGAAACAGGGGGACTACTTTTAGCATTCAGAGCAGCAAGCTTGGGAGAGTGTCTGCGCTTTGGTGGTATTGGTGTTCCAGATTTCTGAGGTCTATTCTGCTCAGGGGTGCAAGGAGGAGTGTTTATTTTCTCCTGTTCATCTGGGAGGTTACTTCCTCTTTGTTCAAGAAACGGGGCCATTTTAGCTTCAACGGCAGTCGAGGTGATGACGGGAGTTGGCGGGGCCGTGTTTGACTCTGGGGTCGGGGCCGGAGCAGCAACAGGGGTGGGCGAAGGTTCATTGACTGGTGTGGACAGGCTGCACGTTAGTGTAGTGGTCTCGCTAGAGGGGCTGTCCTGAGCAGGGTCATTTGTTGCAGTGGCTGTGTCAGTGTTGGTGGCTACGGAGGAGGGGGTGTCCAGTGGCAGAGAAGTCACCGGCCTGAGAAAGCAGGGAGAGAACAGAGACACACAGACTAGACACCAGGGTGACTGTGACAGAGGAAGGGTGGCCCGGACGAGAGCATGCAGAGGGATTAGTTGGCTTTAGAAATTCACACAAACATAGACAAAGCAACTAAAAGAACAGCAGTTATTAAGCTTAGTGAGAAAAAGAAAGAAAGAAGAAAAAAGGGCGTCATGCTGTGAGTGAACATTAAAGGGCACGTCCCATACATACACCAACATGAAATACACTGACTAAGCAAACTCATGTAGTAAAAAAGGCACCAGCCTTCCTCCAAACAGACTACAGCACTACGTAGATCCACCATTAAGGGTTAAACAGTACCAGTGACAGTCTCATACTGCATTATCTCATTTTTCTAGGTTCTTGATATGAGATGGCTTTCTGGTTGTCAAATGGCTTTATGAATTGACCACACTTAAGAGGAAAGAAGCCTCTGAGTTTTTGACTGGTATTGCTTCAACCTTTATAAAATGAGACAGAAAATTTCCAAAAGCTGGAGGAGAAACACAAAGTACAGTAATCCCTCTGGCAGGGGATAGAAACAGGAAAGCAGCACAGTTCAGTGGACTCCACTTAAGAATGACCTCAACTTGTAAAAAAAAAAGAAAAAAAAGACAATTCAAAGGTCTGATTTAGTCCTCTTAAATAACAGAATTATTCTTTAAAGTGGAGTGCAATGTACAACAGCTAAAGAGACTTAAGCAATAAAAAAATCTGTGGGCTTTGTCAGCTTTGACTTACTCTGGCTCTGTGAGAGGTGTAGTTTCATTGGGCTCCATCGGTCCTGCTGCGTTATGGTTGGCTGTGTGCTCATCTTCTCTTCTGACTTCCACTATCGGCTCTTTGGACTCATCTTTCCTGTGGGAAAGACACAAAAGTCTAGGTAACATTGTAAACTTTAACAGTTGTAAATTACAGTCATCTACAACTATCTCACAATCCACCAGTGTTTAAAATTGGTGTTGAGTGACATCATACACACAAAAATTTGAAATGATCAGTAAACTTGTTTCACTTGTTTAAACATTATTACACAGCAGGGCTTTGTGTCTTAAGAGGACTTTATATAGGTGATACTGATAACTAAAATAGCTTTCAGGGTGTTTTTTTTATGCCACTTTAATGCCATTTTTACACTCTGGTGCCCCTGTATTAAGGCTAATTTGACATCTGTCTATCCTGTCTCTTCTTTGAGCCCTCTCGAGCTAGTAAAAGTTAAGTCTGATGTTGACTCTTTATTTCTCCTATAATGTCCTCTTGCAAAATGAAGCTGCAACATGATGCTCTGGGAAGAGGGAAGAAATGTGTTAATTGCGGTTTCTCAGCCTCAGGACGCTACAGGGCAATGACGGCTGCAGGAATGTACATAATTAATGTCAGTGCGCCATCAAACCAGGTCAGAAGAACAGAGTTTTAAGGTTGGAAAGTTACACTATATTGCCAAAAGTATTCACTCACCCATCCAAATAATTGAATTCAGGTGTTTCAATCATTCCATGGCCACAGGTGAATAATAATCAAGCACTGAGGCATGCAGACTGTTTCTACAAACATTTGTGAAGGAATGGGTCGCTCTCAGGAGCTCAGTGAATCCCAGTGTGGTACTGTGATAGGATGCCACCTGTGCAACAACTCCAGTCGTGAAATTTCCTCACTCCTAAATATTTCACAGTCAACTGTCTGTGATATCATAAAGTGGAAGTGATTGGGAACGACAGCAACTCAGCCACTAAGTGGTAGGGCCCGTAAAATGAGTGACTGAGTGGAAATGGCGGAAAAATAAACTTCAAATTCACTATGAGCTGTACAAACAAAACTTGCGTAACTATAACAATGAGCTGTGCAAGGCCAGAGAGCTGCATTTATCTGAAATGATTAATAGGATGTCAATAATTCTCACAGTCTGTTTGCTATGATTGAAAAACTTACAAACCCTCCTAATTAGATAAGCTCAGAGCTCCTTTCCACTGAGAAATGCAACCAATTTGCCAACTTTTCTAGCCAAAAAATTAAAACAATTAGGCAAAATATTAATTCCACACAGTCACACAAGAAAACTAGTCTGTGTCTAAAATCCGGAAATAATTCTGATGTTATGTCGCAATTTAAAATGGTTGATTTAAAAATCCCACAAGAAACAGTTTGGCATTTGAAATCAACAACATGCACTCTGGACATGATACCATCCGACTTTTTAAAAACAGTTTTTACCTCAGTGGAAAGTGATCTCCTACTGATAGTTAACAGCTCACTGGCATCAGGCATTTTTCCCAAGTCACTAAAGATAGCTGCTATTAAGCCACTCCTAAAGAAAAGGACTCTAGATGCCTCTATAATAAACAACTATAGACCTGTCTCTAACCTCTCTTTTATTTCCAAGAGTATTGAGAAAATTTTATTTCACAAGCTTAATGACTTTTTAGATGAAAGTGGAAATCTTGATAAATTTAAGTCCGGCTTCCGACCTCATCACAGCACTGAAACAGCTCTGGTCAAAGTGTTAAAAGACATTAGGTTGAATACTGATTCTGGTCAAGTATCAGTCCTGGTTCTGTTGGATCTCAGTGCTGCGTTTGATACTGTAGATCACAGATTCCAGTTGCACAGGCTGGAAAACTGGGTTGGACTTTCTGGAGCGGTCCTTCAGTTCCTATTTAGAAGGCCGGAGTTACTTTGTTAAGATCGGCAGCTGTAATTCTGAGCGAGTGGCCATGACTTGCGGAGTCCCCCAGGGGTCAGTCCTTGGACCTCTTGTACTTGTATATGCTCCCTTTGGGTCAAATATTACAGAACTATAGCATTTATTATCAAAGTTATGCTGATGATACACAACTTTATGTGTCTCTGTCACCAGATGACTGCAGTCCAATAGACTTATTGTGTCAGTGTCTGGAGCAAATAAACACCTGGATGAAGGAGAATTTTCTACAATTAAATGAAGACAAAACTGAGATTGTTCTGTTTGGTAGCAAAGAAAAAGGGTCAGGATTGGTAAACATCTGGAGACTCGGGCTCTTAAAATCACTGACCAAGTTCGTAATCTTGGAGTGTTGATAGACTCATCTGACTTTCAGCAGCCACATCAAAGTTGTCACTAAGAAGCTTTTTACCAGCTCAGAAACATCAACAGAATTAAAAGTTTAGTCTCCCAGAAAGACTAAGAGAAACTCATCCATGCATTCATCTCTAGTAGGCTGGATTATTGTAATGGTCTTTTAACAGGACTTCCTAAAAAGAGCATTAATCATCTTTTAACCAGAACTAAAAGATCTGAACACATCACACCAGTTTTGAAATCTTTACACTGGCTTCCAGTCAGTCACAGAATAGATTTTAAAACCCTCCTGATTGTTTACAAATCCCAGAGCGGTTTAGGCCCAGAATACATCTGTGAAATGTTCAGAGAATATAAACCTAGCAGAGCTCTTAGATCCAAAGACTCTGGTTAACTAGTCCAGACCAGAGTCCAGACTAAACATGGAGAAGCAGCATTTAGCTGTTATGCTGCAAACAAGTGGAACAAACTGCCAGTGGAGATTAAACTTTTACCAAATGTAGACATTTTTAAATCCAGCTTAAAAACATTTCTTTTCTCATGCGCCTATGCATGAAATCTGCACGGAAACGTTTTAACTTATCTTGGTTTTAATCATTTTAACGTAATTTATTATTTTATTGTGATTATGTGTTGCTGTAATGCCTTTGTTTTATGTAAAGCACTTTGAATTGTCCTGTACATGAAATGTGCTATACAAATAAACTGCCTTGCCTTGCCTAAAATGAGTGGGATCGGCATATGCTGAGTGCAAAGTGCACAAAGGTCGGCAACTTTCCGTAGAGTCGATTGCTACAGACCTCCAAACTTCATGTTGCCTTCAGATCAGTTCAAAAACAGTGTGAAGAGAGTTTCATGGACTGGGTTTCTAGGGCCGAGCAGCTGCATCAAAGCCATACATCAACAAAAGCAATGCAAAGCATTGGATGCAGTGGTGTAAAGAACGCTGCCACTGGACTCTGGATCAGTGGAGACGCGTCATTTAATCACGCTTTGCCATCTGGCGATCTGATGGAAGAGTCTGGGTATGGCGGTTGCCAGGAGAACAATACTGGTCTGACTTCATTGTGCCAAGTGTAAAGGTTGGTGGAGGGAGGATTATGGTTTGACTTTGTTTTTCAGGAGCTGGGCTTGGACCCTTAGTTCCAGTGAAAGGAACTCTGAATGCTTCAGCATACCTAGAGATTTTGGACATTTCCATGCTCCCAACTTTGCAGGAACAGTTTGGGAATGGCCCTTTGCTGTTCCAACCAGTGCACAAAGCAAGGTCCATAAAGACAAGGATGAGCGAGTTTGGTGTTACGGCCATCAGCCTTTCAGCCTGAAAGACTGATTGACTAAAAGGTTGCAGCCGGGCCTGATGGTGATTGACAGCAGATTTCAACTGGGATGCGCCCTCCCTATGCCAAGATTGGTCTACTCGTGCCCCAATTTCGGAATGGCTGACCAATTCCAGGAGAGGAGCTCCTACAAACCTTCACTGGCAACCACAGTCGCAGCGACTGTGGAAAGTGGGACACAGTTTGCCAGCCTGGGAGTGATTTTGGACTTGTGTGGTGTTTCAGAGTTTCTGTGTGGGTCTTTTGCTAAAGTTGGATAAGAGTAATTTGATTTAGGTTCTGAGTTTCTATCTATCGTTCCTGCTTGAGCTGAGGTAAAAATTTTGGTTAAGAACAACATTTTAGGTTTGGTTTTGTTTTATACACCGCCTGCGTGCGTGCAGCCTGTTATTGGGACATTTTAAGTTCTGTTTTGTTTGTAGCTGTTAAATTGTAATGCGTAACCCTTTAAGGGATATTTTCAGTTTGGTTTTGATTGTGTTTTGTTTAATAGATCGTGTTCATAGTTGGAATTGGATTGGACTGATTTATTTGTTGTGTGAACCCTTATGTGTTATATTTGAGCAAATAAATTGTGGTATATTCTTTGATCCGGTGTCCGACTCACTATGTTCCGTCCTCATACCCCTAGATAGTCGAGGA
Source organism: Melanotaenia boesemani (assembly GCF_017639745.1). NCBI lineage: Eukaryota > Metazoa > Chordata > Actinopteri > Atheriniformes > Melanotaeniidae > Melanotaenia > Melanotaenia boesemani. The sequence continues at coordinate 16,478,191 of NC_055690.1, forward strand.
CGTAATCGAGGACGTTGGTGTGGATGAACCTGATTGGCCTACACAGTGTCCTGACCTCAACCCGACAGAACACCTTTGGGATGAATTAGAGCAGGGGCTGAGAGCCAGGCCTTCTCGTCAGACCTTCAGTGTCTGACCTCACAAATGCACATGTGAAGGAATGGTCAGAAATTCATATAAACAAACTCCTAAACCTTCCCAGAAGAGTTGAAGCTGTTAGAGCCGCAAAGGGTGGACCAACATTATATTGAACTCATTTGATTAAGAATGGAATATATATTACATTCATGCGAGTAGTTCAAGGATTCCTTCTGATTTTATTAACATTTTTTCCCAAAAAGAAACTTTAAAACACTTTCCATATGACCATTTACTTTAGTATTGTCAGGAGGAGCAAGCCTTTGATTTCCATGTGGAATAAAGTTTCAACATAAAGTTAACAGTTTCTTTATTGTCATGCATTTTCAAGCAACCTTTGATACTCACGTTACAAAGGATGCATTGCCCTCCTCTAAATTCTGCCCTTTTGTCCCTGAGGCCGATTTGCCGCAGAGACACATGATGAGGCCACATTTGTTGACAAAGTAACAGGTGACGTCCACAGCCAGCAGCAGGAGTACAAACACTACTACAAGGATTCCTGCCCAGAACACGATACCCATGGAGAGTACAGACTCATCACCCAAATCTGCCCAACAAGAGACAACAGAGAAAGAACGATGACTAGAGCAGGATACACTTCTCTAAAAAAACAGCAATGACATAAAACAAGTGCTACTAAGCTAACGTTACCACAAATACTTTCAAACAGTTACAACTCACCTGCTACAGTGTGAGCACTGATATGCTTCAGTAGTCTCCGATGATTTTAAGATGCTGTGATATGTGTGTATAGACTGACTAGCTAATCATTTATTTAATTCTATGCAACTATAAGACTTATTATGAAAGCAGCTGCTGTTAAAGAGACATGATAAAGTACATTTATATACGCATACATATTTATATTCAACCCATTTATTTGGTTTTAGAAAGACAAGCAATCCAAAGCTTACACTGTGTCGCTAGTTACATGCATGATATTTTATGGAGACATGAAAATAAGGTTTTCCAGATTTCACAGACAGCTTTCCACATCCTCATCCCACGTAAAGTCCATTTTAATTCTAGCAAAAGCCTGCAGAACTCTCTGAAATATAATTTTTGTTATATGTATTTATATATATATTACAGAAATGTAACTGTAGATATAGATTAACAAGTAAACAATGTCAGCTAGGTACTAAAATGCAGCAGAGTGAAGCACCCTAATTACTGTATAAATGTATAAAAACAAGTTTGTAGTTCCTGATGGCATCTGATAAACATTACATGCATGAGAAATGTTTAGTAATCTGCACAAAAATAAGTTTCCTTACAATAATTCTGCATACAGTTTTGTCAATTTGTCCCAATATAAACATTACAAACATTTAATTTTCAGTTAGGTGTTTGTCTTCTTAATAATGTAAACGTTAATGTTGCAAACCTTTACAGTCCATCTGCATAATTTTGTGAGACATTAAAGAAAATAATAGTGTTTATGTAAACGGACATGTTCAGAAGTCAGCTCTCACTCGACTCTATGTGCTATTTTTTCACCAAATAATCTCAGCTTGATTCCTCTATTGTTCATCGCTGTAAACTGGCACTCTTCTCTGTTGTCTAGCTGTGCTAATGCTGAGCAGAGGGAATCAGTGGGTGGTGCAGGATTTCCACTGCCTTTGGTTCAATTCGTCTGTCTTGTCTGGTCTGTTCTGAAGCAACACGACATCCTTTTGTCATCCATAACAGAGACATGTCTGTCGTGGATAAAGTCTGTTTTTAAGGAGTGAAAGCACCTAGAGAGACAGCCAGGCCAGAGAGAAGGCAAGCGCTCCTCTACTGCTATGACTCAAGTCCCACACATGTGAACTATGATAGCAGTAGAACAGTGATGAGGGACAAGATGAGTGATACCAAAGTGCATGTCACAGATGAGCAGCCCTGAGTGGCTGGGGGTGGAGACAGCAAAACCCAGACCAAAATGCACACAGGTCAGGACGAACATGATCACGTGGTCCACCACACCAATGTCCAGGATCAGGCAAGAGAGCAGGAACAGTGAGAGGGAAGGGGAGGGGCGGGACAGAGAAAAAGGGAAAGAGAATAGAGGACGAAGACGGGGGGGAAATTAAAGGGAAACAAAGAGGAAACAAAAGAGAAGGGTGGGGAAAAAAACAGAGGAAGAGAAAGTGAAAATGTGTCAAGTCTATAAAACCAAAAGTGAAAAATAAAAAAAAAAATAATAAAACTGATTTATTGCATTGAAGGAGGAGAAAAAAAATACAGCAACACATCAAAGCAAAAGCACAGCACAGAAAAGAAAAGATAAAAAAAGGGGGGAAACTACACCATATCGACTAGATGGTGACTCATTGGTGGGTGAGTGGAAAATGCTTTAGTTTGAAAGATGAATTAGAAGAAGTGAGAAGAACACATAATGACCTGCTGTGATGTTTCAGCGCAGAGCAGAGTCTGGCAACTAAAGGGAATTTGAAAGGCTGTGTGGGTTTTCTACAGTTAGTAAAAAGGCTTCTGCTGTAGTTAAGATCTGAGCATACATATTAATTAGGGTCATCTTAAATCTCCTACCAAACAAACTATTTTAACTGTTATTTGACAGTAAACAAAAGTAAAGAAAAGACACTTTCCTCATTCAGAGGAAATCATTTCATCCTCTATGAAAAGTGCCTGTCCCAGTTCTGAGAGCACAAACTCAAGCTCATTCAGTGAGGGCTGTCAAAACTTTAAAGTGGGAAAATTCAACCGGAAAATCATTTCTAGCCCAACGCCTTCTTGGAAATCTTTTTTTTCCTGTAGATTTATTTAGTCATCATTCACCTCTCAGAGCTACAGTTAAAAATAGACCATAATTCTCTGGTGTTCAGCTTTGAGTTTGGCTCCACACTTTTCTGGGTGTTCACTTGGGTTTAGTGTGAGTGACCAGAGGGACGATACCTGGGATAGCTTCTGGCTCCGAGGATGTCCTAAAGGACATTGTTGCAGGCTTGGACCTCCCCCTATTATTCTCTGCTACCACATAGACATCGTACTCAGTGTCCCACTCCAACCCACTGAGTACTACATACTCGCTGCCACTGGGAAGCCGGATTTCAGGTTTCCACTCTGACACTTGCATCTAAAGAAACAGAAACAAGCACTGAGGACAGCATTTACTTATTTTTAATCATCACTTAACGTACAGATTCTTGAAAAAAAATCATGACCACTTGACTTAACATGGAGGTCCAACACAGGAGGGGCAGAATATGTGGACACGGTGCATATTTAAATATACATTGCTAATAACATGGTTAATCAATATTACTCTGAATGTCAGTCAATAGGTTACCCTAAATGTTACACACTGGTTCTCCAAGTCTTGGCATCATTATATAATCAACTGCGTCACACTACAACTGTTTATTTCAGCTCTAATCACCATACTCACTGGCTTATAACGGACAAGATAATGTAGGATGGGAGAGCCACCATCATCCTGCTTGATCCAGCTGACTTTGAGGGAGTTGCCCTTAGGCTGCAGTGCCCCTTCCAGCTTAGGAGGATTGGGATTCCCTACAAGCACACAGGAGCACGGCAGAGGTTATTTAAATGAGCCTTTAGACAATATAAAAAAAAAGTTTAAAAAAGTTAGTGACTGCTTCCTTTGCTTTGGTTTTTTTTAGGTCACTTGACCTTTAATTAGATGCCTCAAGACATTGTGTCTAGTTGTTCTAATTAGCATGTGACACACGACTACATGGTTATCTGATTCATCTGAGTTACTGTGTAATGCTGAGGTTGCTAAGTGACATTCAGCTGGCATAAAAAATGCTAAAGGACGTCCCACTGGTGACACGAAGCTTGTGTTGTTCACATTTCACAGTGAATACGTTTACCAGTTAAAGATATCCACTTTGTGAAGTCAAATCTATTCATGAGATGGAGATACGTTTTGTCCTTAAATCAATAATTAGGTAGTATTTATCAGACTGCAGGACATCAGATTTATTTTTCTGTCCATCATTTTTATTTACTATTGACAACGTGCCTGATTGTTCTTATCTGATCTGCAGCTCCTTCAAAGACCACTATGTGACTGGTACACTGTAACTTTGATCCTATTCTCAAAGTCAAGAAAAAGATTTCTCTAGATTTAAAGTTTTTACTGAGATCTCTACCTCTGTAGAGTGTTTAAAGTCATGCTCTAAAAAGAATTGTGACAACATGCTCTTTGCCTCCATCCAGTTCATTTAACTTGTTTATTTACCTCCACCAAGGCAGAGGTCATGAATTTGGTGGTGTTGGTTTGTCTGTTAGCAACATAAATAAAAAAGGTTATGGACAGATTTTGATGTAATTTTCAGGAAATCTAAGAAATAGATTAAGGAACAAGTGATTATATTTTGGGGATGATCCAGATCACAGCCTGGATTCAGGATTTTTTTTTAATGATTCTTTACTATGGGGAGTTAGAAGCTTTAGTGGCTAAATGATCCCTAACTAAAAAATATACCCACAATCATTGACAAAAATAAAAAAAAGAAGAAAAGAAAAGAAAGACATAGTCTTATGGAGGTCTGCATTCTGAGTGCTTCTGGTTTACACATCCATTCAGATGGCTTTGCCTTTTCTCTGTTGCAAATACGATACAAATAGTAATGCTGATTTCAAATAACTTTTAAGTAATAATTTGTTAAGCATAGTTCAATATGACCACTTATTGGACAGGGCAGGCACATTCTAACTGATATTGGAAAATTGGAAAAATGTTTGAAAAAAAGTTTTCAGAGTCAAATGTTCAAATGTCCCATTTAGTTTTGACCAACAAACCAAAAAACAATAAAAATTCAATTTATTATCATGATAACCAAACCATAATAACAGGCTGTCATTTAGTTTTTATCCATTAGGTAATTAAACGATGAATGACTGAAGGCTTAAAGATTTTATGTACTTTCTAAAATTAAACAGGAAAGCCAATTAGTTGATTGATTAGCCTCTAAAACATGGAATTTAAGCTTTGGTGGGGTTACACATGATAAACATGATCAATATGTTGCATGTAGTAACTCAGCATGAATACTAAAAGTCCTTGATTGAAAACCAGAGCTAAGTATGTTGCAGGAAGAAAGCAACTATGATTATCTTGGAATTAGAGGAAGCAGTTTATTACATACTTGATTTATAGTAAGACATCCAACTAAGTAAGCGGTAACATCCTTCAAGTAGCACACCATCAATACTGTGCAAGTGTACAAGACTGTGAAGACAGCTCTGGTTCACTCTCATTTATTCTGCTGAGGCAAATGTCAACATGACTGATTAATCCATTACATGAATGCATAGAAGCACATGAAGTGGTGTTAAATTGTCAAATTTCTCAGTTAAAGTTAGAAATTCTTCAACCAAGAATCTGCAACACTAAGTTACCTTCTGCAAAGTGGAGGGAATCATCAGCACCATGCAAGCCAAATAACAGTCACAGATAACATGAAACGACACATGTGAGTAGTTGGGAAGATGAACACAGCAGACATACAAGAGAAAAATAAATAAATAAATTGAAATGATCCAAACAAAAACACAAAGTGAATTACAAGCAAGCTATATACATAGTGGTAAACTGCACACTAAGTCCTCTTTTTGGATTATGGGTGGTAAAAGTGCAGCAGACATCAGTACAGCATCATCTTTCTGTCTAAAGAGAATTTATCATTTGCAAAGTGACTGATTAATCAATGCTGATGGGTCTAATCCAAATATAAACATTCACAAACTCACCAAGTAGCTAAAGCCAGAGGGAAAATATGCAGCTTTTGAAATGCAGATATTTGCCTTCTTTCATCACATGCCATTAAGCCAATTACGCCACAAGCTACAAATCTGAATGACATTATTCTTCATATTTGGATGTATCATTACTGTAAAATTATGTGGCGAGCGTAAAACCATTTTTATGTGCACAGTATAGAGGAGCATAGTGCAGTGATGATCAGAACAGGACAAACAATTTCACAGTTTCTAGAGGAACTATACACCTTCTGAGATGCTTTAAATTTATTATAAATGCAGCTAATGAGCAGGGCTGACTGAGGTATCCTAAAGAAAAAGACGGCTACAGCACTAAAAACTAATCTTCTATTATTCCCATTCCAGAACAAACCTGTGCCTTCAGTAAAGAAATGAAAAATGTCGTCTAGAGACATGAGACAGGAAAGGCAGTTAGAGTCACTATTTTGCAAATGTGAATGTCAGTAATACAACTCAACTGAAGACTTGAGGAAGACTAAATTATTACAAATTGCTCTAGAAAAACAATGACTGGCTGCCACATTTACGTCAGGAGGAGAAAAGATCAGGCTACACACAAACAATAAGGCTGTTTAAAAACACTGGTTCAAAGCTGGTTTTAAATTGAATGGAAAATATATTAAAATAATAACTGAATAAACAAATATTTAAAAACTGTTTTTTTTTCTTGCCTGTTATTAAAGACATATCAACATGGAACAAGTAAATATATTATAGCTTTACAGCCATTCTTAGCTTTTTCTTATTAAATACTAAGAAGCATTACAACTATAATACACTACCACCAAAACTGAGGAAAACTACACCCAGTCCTGAGGAAAAAGGGATGAATCACTTACTTTTGTAAGTGGGGCCTGAAGGATACAACACACAGATGAGCAAATGGGCACAAAAGATAAGTTAATAATCAAAGAATGAAAACATGACATGATTACCAAACAGACAGTATGAAACCCTTTCTCTCGACAGTAGGAGTCGTCCTCCAATAGCACAAGAGACCAGCCAACAGAGGGCACTACAAACTAAAAAATGGGTTCAAGATTCATTGCAAGACTGATTTGTAGAGAAGCAAGAAATTAGGCTTCATGGTTTTCAGGTAAATTATGACAAAATGAGCCTGAAACAACCCTGTAAGGCAAAAGGCTTTAAATATGCTTTGTAATAAAATTAGCATGCAATTCCATTTGTAAAATAGCAATAGCTTGTTTTAAATAAGTTATTCCTTGTGGTAAATGGGTTTCACTAGTTCTTAGATTTCAAGATTATCCTCCATTGAAAACTAAATGGACAAAATGAAGCAGTTGATGGTGTTCATGTAGAGACAAAGTCAGGATCGGTCTGAAAGGGTACAGTTTCTGTGAAATTGTCCAGTCTTTAATGCTGACACCAACATGTCACAAAAGCTGTACAATGGATAATATGTTGTACATACGTAAATAAAAGCTTTACTGTGAGTTTTAAACTGTGTACTTACGAACAGGCTCGGTCTTGAAGAACTCAGCAGGGCTGCTTTCACCTTCACCCTTGCCATTGATGGCTGATAACTTCACCTCGTAGTCGCTGTCTGGCTTCAGGCCTGTGATTGTCACCTCATCAATGGAGCCTGTTACAATATCAGAGGGACTGCAATTCCTGCTGAAAACCCCTTCATAACTTTGATGTGTATTTAGCAATGTATATGTGGATTTTTACCATCTTGGTCCTCATAGACTTTCTGCACCCAGCTACCTCTGCCCTTCATCCTCCACTCAGCTTTGTATTTCAGAACAGGAACTCCTCCAGTGGATTCGGGCATCTCAAACTGGATCAATGCAGTGGTGGAGAAGGGCCTCGTCCTCCCTATGTATGGAGCTGATGGGACCTCTGTAAACGGAGGATGTGCAGTACATTTACCACAAAAACTGTAAGACTGCAGCGTGGGAGTATCCCATTAAAGTGAAAAACTGAACTCACAGCTCTTAACATCCAAAACTGATTAATAAAATCAGATGATCTGACTTAGAAAAGTTTGTCTCTTGCACTGAGTGCTGAATATCTCTTGCTATAATTTCAGAAAGTAAAAGTATGGGAAAAAAGGCACTACTATATAATCAACTGTTTCAAGTACAAATGAATTTATTAAGCTATATTGATAACTGAACTAAGGCACACAGCTGAATGAGTAACTTGTTGGATGTTTGAAAATCTTTGACAAACGTATGGAAAAACCTTTAAGCAGCAGCAAAAAAACAAAAAACAAAACAACTTTAAAACATGCAAATTACATGAAGGTACCTTTACCCCATGAGTGTAGGCCCACACGCTGTAATTGTGCTTTTTTGGAGAGAGCTGATTAAAACAATACATAAACAGCTCAAAATGCCAGTGCCTGAATCATTTCAATTGTGCCTTTTGGGGAATGGCTCATGCTTAGCTGGTTTCACATAATCTGCATTTGCTCTAGCTCTTACATGTTTTATTTAAGGAGGAAGGATTTCCCTCCACAGCTACAAAAGTCCAGTCAGACCAAAGTACAGGAAGTGCACCCAGTTAAAAACTGGAAGTGTCTTGCTGAAAACGTGATGACATCAAACAACCATAACTGTAATTTGTAAATAAGTAAATCTTTTCACTTAGCGGGGTTTGTTAATAAATAAAAATGATTTTTTTTTATTAGTAGGGTTGAGATCTGAACCCCGACTGTTTCTTCTGAAGAAGTGATCTGTCACGTGGGTCATTCACTAATTCTTATTAGATGCCACTGTGCTTATTTTTGTATATGTATATAGACGATATACTTTTATTGATTCCCATAGGGAAAATTCTGGATGGTATACCAAATGTCTGTGTGTATATTATATACCTTTTTTAATTATACCACAACTGATGTTACAATTATTATGCTGCAACATAGATGGGTCTGGATTATTGTGGTTTATGTTTTGGGCCATTTACACTTATCATTCTATGTACTCAGATAATTTCATTCTCAAAAATTCAGTTTTCATACTTATGTTTGAGTAGAAAAAAAAATATTCAGTGGAATAAAACAGCTACTGCTAAGTATTATGCAACATCTGGCTGAAATAAAAAAGTATAAAACATTTCTATAAAATCTGCCAACTAAAAAACTATGTAAGCTCTGCAAGTAACTGACAATTTGTTCTTCTGTTACAGCCCCTCTTTGTCAAATTCAAAATGAAAACTCTGTTCAAAACCCATTTTCTCCCCATTATAGAGAAAATGACATAATATAAACTATTTAACCAACCTAAATAGCCCATATCAGAGTACTGTTGGCTGCTCTGGATCCACATACTCTGGTGTTAGCACCGTTCTGTACTGCATTACTTTGATCTGGGAAATAAGAAGGCACACTGTAACAAGCGTGGATGCCCATGTTCTGCACTGAGTGAAAAATGGGGCGTTTTCAATTCATTCTCTTCGGATTGTGGCTTAAGACCGCTATTATGTCTCTGCTCTCTGTTCCATTTGCCTTATGGTTAAATGTACAGTCAGAGGTAGCAATAAAGTGCTGCAACTTTAATTACATTTTTCTTTATACTGCAGTTTTACATTTATTTTCACACTGATCTGTGTGAAGTTTAGATTTATAGTAACTCAAGGTTAGAACTGTTCGTCAGTCATGTTTTATCCATTTAAATAAAAATTGCTGTGTCCAATCTCACATAGTAAATGTTTAAACCAGATGAGAAAAAGTAAGTTCCTACTGTCCAGAGTAAGATAAAAAATAAAAAAAATCTGTTACCAAGTCATGTATATAAAGCATTTCAGACATTTTCCTAACAGCTGAACTGACCTGTTTAATTTTTTTTATTACAGATTAAAAACAAGCAATGTTAATACAACATGTAATGAAACTTTGAATCATGGTATCATGACTGACCAGCCTGAATAAGCAGGAACTCCTTGGACTCTGTGCCCATCTCATTTGAGGCAGTGCAGTTATAGCTTCCAAAATCATTTTCAGACTCAGGGTTAATCTGGAGGGAGGGAAAGATGAAGCAGTAAATACATGAGGGCCAGTGTAGCACTTCAGATGAACAAAGTTGAGTGTAAGACATTATGAAGGTGACCTGTGTGCTTGTCTACTAGAGTAACCTATTTTTATATGGTGCTGTAAGCTTTCCTGCTGCTGAATTATTCATGTTTGTTTTTTTCACAATGGAGCAGAAAGAAAACCCCTCACGTCAAGTCTGTGCTCATGAAATCTTGATGACACAGGGGGGGGGGGGGGGTATGTGAGGTGTGTCCGCACGTGGAAGAACGCAGCGTATCTGTAAAGTTATTAGAGTATATTGGTCTTTAACTACAGCGTGTACCTGTAGGTAGCTGGATGAGGGAGTTCTGAAGATCTTAAGGTTGGTGGTGTTTGAGTTGGGAAGCTGCAGTCCATCTCTAAGCCAAGTTATAGACACATCGGTGGGATAAGCTTTGACCTCACAGCTGATATTGACAGGATTCCCCTCCCAGGTATACACTGCCACAGTTCCATGGATCTTAGGAGTATCTAAGAAATAAACATGTATTCAACACAAACCTCCTTCCAAACACATCAGCTCAGCTTAAAACAGAAGACTCTCACAATAGTGTTGTAAATGTGACTTTTATTGTAATATTTTCATCCTTTAGGTCTGATCATTTAACAGAGGATGAAATACTCACAGCGAACCTCCAGATAAGCTGTTTGATCATCCTCTCCGATGGCACTTCGTGCTGTACAGAGGTACTGACCAGCGTCTGTATACTTCACATACTTCAGAGTGAGGGCGGACACACGTGCATCACTCCTCACCACAACATTTCCATCCACGCTCTAAATGACAGCAGAAAATTGCTTGGTTCAGAGAGAAGAAAAACCATTCAGGTCAGTTATTTTCCATAACCTTATTGCACATTTGCATAGTACAATGCTGATAAGTAAAAAAAAAAGTGTGACCTGAAAAAGTAAAATGAAACAGTGCCTTTAGAGTAAAGAGAAGAAATTTACTTAATGAAAGCGGTGAACAGCGCTCTATATAGATGGAAACATAAGGACGCAGATGACAAGGCAGGGGAGCTGATAAATAATTGATGTCAGACAGCATTAGAAACCTTCTAGAGCTTTTCACACAGCAGCATTTCCAACTTGTGAAATATGCTGATGCACAGTGGTGCACAGCAGGACCTTACCTTATATGCCATGCCTGTTTTTTCACTCTTGACTGTCACTTCACATGAGCATGTTATAATTCAATATAATATTTTTTTCATCTACTTTAATTTGGGGTCTTCTGGAAGGGTATTTGCTTGGAATAATCAGAACCTTTATTTAGCACATACTCCCATTGAAATGATAAAAGAGAAAATATCAAATCAAAAAAGCATCTGAAACCAGGCAGACAAGAGGAGAAAGCTTTCTAATGATAGGTGTAAATGAGATTCCTAGCATTTACATACCTACTTTTCTGAAGTCAATATATTTGTAGTTTCCCGACTTTCAGGGTCGCCAGCTATGTGTTGTTCTGGTCATTTGACACTAAATTGCCACAGTGTAAGCTTTCAGAGAGGCCAAAATAAATACTACTAAAAACATTTTAAACAGACTGTTTGTGCTACAAGACTATTTTGCTAGAATTAAAGAGGTAAAGGAAGATTTTAGTGAGGTTGGGGATGAATCATTTAAAATCACAAAGGTAAAAATCAGTTAATTTCAACTTCACTAAGAGTTAAGCACCTCTTACAATTAATTCAATTTAAATTATGGTTTTGGGACAAAGACAGTACCGTTTTATCTATCCACAATGTGCTCTATATCTGAATATCTAATCATCTCTTTTGTTTCCTATATTGCTTTCCAAACTGCAGATAAAACAACAGAAGAGGCTTTTACACATATTGAATTAGGACCCTTTCTGAGCAGCGATGTAAGAGAAACCTGTGTTAGTTTGTATTCTAATTCAATACACAAAGCATGTCTGGGGCATTCATTATGCATAGCGGGTAGCAGGACCAGGGAGACACTTACATAACACACACTACCCTTTTATTCTGACCCCCATGCAGAAAGCATTCTCAGTCTGCCCCTGTGGTTCTGTGCCTGACTGCTGCATCTGTGTAACATGCCACAGTGCGTATAACCAGTTTAAATAAATGAGCAAGCTTAAGCATCATCTTCTCTTCACTTCTGTGCTTCACATTGCTGGAGTGCAGCTAAACATCTGGACAGTTTTAGAATTTATAACCTCTCAAAAAGAAATGTAATTGTACCCTCAAATTTATTGTATATATACACATGTTTTTACCAACAAATTTTCAAAATTACTACACAATGAAACAAAAGGGTCATTATTTGCTTTATTTGTTTCAAACTGGTGTAATATTTTAACTGTCTGTTGCTATAACATAAATGAGCAAAGAAAATAAGCAAGATCTGCACCCCATGGATAAAACCAAACAGCAGGAATCTCCAACAGACTGTCCTGCTGCACAAAATGGAAAGACACACTGAGGAAACCTCTAAGCATAAAATTGACACTACATTAAGGACATGTTAAACTCATGTCTCATCAAATATTTAATGGCCTAGCATACAAATGTACTTTCCTTTGCATGGCTTATTAAATTAACACTAACATTGTCAGCATGTTCCATCATGCTCAAACTCTCCTCTCGTGTGGTTTATAATGGGAAATGCTTTCTGAGAGACACATGATGACCAACTAAAGAGTGCAGGTGAGGATTAAAACCATATCATTATGTCAAAAAATAAAAATGATCTGTACCTTGTCCATTAATGACAACTAGTATGACAAAAAAATCACATGTGCTACAAATATGCTGCCAAAATGTCATGTAATGGAAACATGTTTCAGAGAAGCTTTTATAACCAGGGTGCACTCTTTGGGTTTTTTGGAGTTGGTCCCTTTAAGAAAAATCAGCTGTTCACTAATTTAAACATTGAAAATAATTCATTGGGTTTTCACACAACAGAAAATTTCCAATTCACTACCTCAAAATGCTGGTGTACTCATGTGAAAAATCACAGTTTACTCAAACCATGTAATTACCGTCAGCATGTGAGGCTTAATGAGGCTCTTTCACTCTGTAGTTGATCTGTGGTAACTCTAAACTTTTTGTAGGTGTGTACATTAGCTAATGATTTAATTAAATTGACAGCTGACATAATTAAGTAGTAATTTTTGGAAAAACAGATCTTAAGAAAAATCTCAAAACTATTAAAGAAAGATGAGAGAACATAGAATTCTGCTGATGTGCAGTACTACCTGCAACTTGAAAATAGCCTGACTATTTGAGGAAACAGACGGGACTAAAAATACATGTTTGTTGTCAAATTCAACAAAAGTATAAACAAAAAAGGCAGCCCTAATATCTGATCTTTAACTTAAAATGGAAATGGGACGACTGTGATGTACTTTACAAGAATCTGAATCAGTACTGTCTTCAGGCCTCATTATTCACTCAGCACTATACAGCAGAGTATTTCTCACCAATTTTCACATGTGAAGAACATTCAATAGTGACTAGGTTGGGAAAAAAGCTCTTGTGGGTAGCAGTTTCTTTATACATTTTCTTTCAGGAACAGTCCCCTCTTTTTGCAAATGTCAGAACAATACTGTCCAAGAAATCAGAAACATTATTGAAGCTAAAGTCAGACTTACATTTGGGAGCTATAATTACAATTTGACTGGTGACTGTGTAATATGTGTGGAAGGACAATTATATAATAAATGTCAAGAAAACACATTCTGAAGGTTGACACACTGCTTAGAATAAAACCATAACCATAATAATACTTGTATTGATAATATACTTAAGATAATGTTGAGACCTGACTTCAGCAGATAAAAAAAACAATAAAACAACTGATTCCAAATTGGGGTTTTTGAACAATGTTTACAACTCTTTTCCTCTTATTTTAAGTAAAATTCAATTACTAAAAGAAAACAAAATAATAAGCAAAAAGCCCACAATGGTAAATAATATAATTTTTTGCGGATTTCTATTGACAACTCAATATGGTAGGATTATGAATGCTTTGAGCCACAATAATTGTGCAGAGAAAAACTGATATTCCGACAACCTAGGACTTATGTCTGAGTATGAAAGGTTGCATGCCTGGAGGAAAAACACATTAACCTGAAATGTGTCCAGTTTAAACAGAAGGAATGATACAAAAGAGAGAAATGTCCACTGACCCGTTTCTCTTCTGCATCATTTCCAGACTTTATTCTCTTCCTAACCCTTATTTGATCAAAAGTTTAGATCTGCATCCATCCAGAATTGAATTAGACTTTCCTGACATGAATGATGGATGGGTGTAGGAAAAAAAAGCCATGCATTTAGAATACCTTGTGTTGCTCAGGCCGAGTCCATGATGCCTGTAGAGGACAGAGAGACAACAGACAGAAGGCAAAGCAATTCTTAGAAAGCAATTTTCATCCACTCAGAGCTTGGATGCTGCAAAGTGCATGCAGGTATTAGGTGTTTATTCTTTTCTGTTCATCTAAATGACCTGATCTTAAATTTATTAATTTGCTAAAGCCTTCAGTTACAATTGGAGTTATGCTGCAGATTTCCTTTCATGCAAAGCCTTCTATGTGACACGAAGACAATTTATTTGAAGGGTACGGTATGATGGGACCTCAGCAGTGCTATATCTGCACTGCACAACACAACAAGGAAAGTCTACTGATATGGTGAATTTTCTTACAGATAAGAAGGTTATTGGTTACTTTGAAGAAGCAGGGTAGCAATTATTGACACGCAATCCTTTTTACTCCATGACTGTTGTCTTTATTTGTGATAAAACTTATTTTAGAGCAAGAAGCACCAGTTAGCAGCCTGGTCAATCAAGTCATTAAGCACCACTTCGCACTGTTGTGCTTCTCAATAAGCTACAAAAGATCTATAATAAGTAACCGTCAACACTCTACCAGGATATATTTGTCTACAGAGCTTTTTTTATGTTAATACTTGCACTATAATCTGAAATGAAATGGTTGATCTTTTTATTTTTTTTTAGTTGCTTTAATAATATTCCAAATTTTAAATGGAGTAAAATGTCTAATCTGCAAAATCAATACAATGGCACCTCTTTCTGACAGGAGTTAAGAGAGTTTGCTTCAAACTATTCATTTCTATCACATCTTATTGACACAATGTGGTTCAGTTCTCATGTTGGGATATCTAGTAAGCTATGGCAAATACTAATACAATTTATTATGATTAAAATACCAAAAACATATTTAATGTATTGTTGGAGATCAAAATGAGTTAAACATTTAAACATGTTATATTAGACATTACTAAAGAAGTAAAATTACAGATGTAAAAATGAGAGATTATTAACATCTTCGTGCTGGTCTCATACCATCCAACACAATGAAGATCCAGCTGAATAGAGAATTATTTTACATCATGGCAAATAAAATCTCTGACGACACAGACGTTGAACTGATGTAAACAACATGCTACATCCAGTTAAATCACACGACAGTGAAAAACTCTACAAGGCAGGAAGATTCTCTTTGGACAGCATGCTCTGTGGATTTCATGATACTGACGAGAAAATGTTAAGCATGATGATGGGATGTGATGTCTACAAAGCCAAAGTACTGAAGCGTAACAAGCAAAATGATAAACAGCCATTTCATCAGGTGCAACAGCAAGAAAATGTCAAGTAAATGAAAGAAATCTACTGGAGTAGTTGTGGGGCAAAACAGTGAATCAAACCATCAATATTCACATCTATAAGCACCCCTATGTTATTGTCATTATCTGTATAGATAAGGATTTATAAAGGAAATATGGTGTGTGTGAACTGAACTGGATTTACTCCTTAATCACTGAAAATTAGTCATCCTTTTACTATTGAAACAAGCAAAATGAGAAAAGGAAAAAAAAAGGAGACAGTAAAATACTTGGGAGAGTTTTATGCAGAGCTCATGTACAGTACAGTGCACAGTACAACACACCGTGCAATGTACATCATTGCATACAGCAGCTGGCTGAATACCATCACAGTGCTGTGAAAGAGCAGTATCCCAATTAAAATAAGCAACCAAACAGAGTGGAACATCACCGCCTCGTCCGCCCGCTGCCTCTGCAGTTTAAGTGAGCTGACAAGTATTGCTGTCATATCTGTGACAGGTGTTTGTTTGAGACAAAAGGACAACGAACAACTGCAGATGCGAGCATGCAAAACAAAAGACACCATAACACAATAACTTCTTCAAGCAAAGGCCATAACAATATGGTGACGGCACCCTGGGGACTTATCATTTTTTCCAGACTATTGTTATTCCCTTCCATGGAGATTAATCCTTGCTCTTTGTGCCAACATAAACTGTAATGTCAGCATGAAGAGGCCAATGCAGAGAAAAAGGAGACGCACTACACACATTTATAAACAGAAGCCCGATGGTGTTGTGTTTTCTGGGTGTCTCCAGACTGATTATGCCTGTTGTCATTGTCCTGTGTCATTAAACACTGAGTCTCGAAAGCGCTCTGCTGCACAGAAAACTGGGGAGCATTTCAATGACGACATGCCTTACATCACATCACAACTGACCTAGCAGGCGTGCTGTAAATGAGTAGCCCTTTATGTTTGCAGTGCTCTTTCTGCATTGGCATGCAATGCTTGAAAGCTTGCGTCCCTTTCCCCTGCCTTCACCACTGCTTCTAGACATTAATTAAAAATGTCTTTTAAGCATCTCATTACCAATACAATAATCACAAATTTCCTTTCAAGTCTTTCACATATATTTGAATTATTTACAGAGTCAACAATAAAACAGAATCACGGCCAAACACTTGATGTTGTTGCAAAAACACACAAAATACTTCCAACAATAAACTAGCAACATATAGGGTGAGAATAAGTCCTATTTGACTACATCTTCCCTCTGTATAGAGCAGAATATTTCCTGATAATTACAGCTTGAAAATTCTGCATCAAGGAGAATGTTTAATATGTATTCAAATAAGCAAAATATTCATTATGTAGATAATGTACAAAGCACGGATAAATACTTCATTTACATTTTCAGTTATTAAACGGATACACTTATCTAAAACGACTTGGAGCCATAAAAGAACTGAAAGAACCAAACACCACATGCTTAGCTGATGAAAGTTTTCAAATAAATGCATAAACACTTAACTTTGATAGCTGTATAAACAAAAACAAAACTATTCCCAGATAAGCACCAATTTCAGTTTGAAATGTAGCACTAAGCAGACACACTTCTACAAGCCTACAACCGTTTATTTTTTTTTTTGTACATGCTCCTTTTATCCCATCGCTTTCATGAACAGAGCCGGTTTTCTATTGTATGATGCAGTAATCCTCACACTGTGTTGCTCTTTACTTGTGCTTATGGGACAATGCTTTTGTTTGCCAGCATTTATGTATCGGGTTATTCAGAGTGAATTACTTCCTTTTTATATTAACCTTTAAAATAATCCCAAACCAATGTAGAAGGTAAAGAGAATCAAAAGAAGCCAAAGATTTCTGTATCATCAAGCAAACAATGAATAGCTTAGCTGTCACAGAATGCATCGGCTTTAACATAAACAGTCTCGGTTTCCTCGGGGTATTCATGTGATGCAGCATGTCAAGAAAAGCAGGAAAAACAAAGACTGCTGCTAAATAGCACAGTAAATAATTTATTCTTTAAAAAAATATGCTTTGCAAATATTTTATAAGGAAGTGCAATCAACGCGTTTGTTAGACATCAAAGTGACACAAAGTGTTTTGGTGGGCATTACACTGTAAACAGAAATCTTCTTTGTGTATTCCACGGGGCACCTTTAATAACCTACACAGTTGTGTTTTTCAGGGTTCATCAAGGCCGTTTTCTGATTGAAGCAAACACGAATACATGCCTTCTGATAATTAGTTTCTGAAGACCCACCCACCCAAAGTTCGTTTTCTTTCACACTTTAAAGAGCATCGAGCCATGAAAGAAGTAAAAAAAAAAGTAGATGACTCAATTAACAGTTTTGGTGCAAGTATAACTTTGTCTGTCTGTACACTGACGCAGTCATACAAAATAAGTGTTAACTGAACTGCTCTTTCATGTTTACATGTTTCTGCATGAAGTATCTCTGTACATTGTAATAATTTTGATGAACTATTCAACAATAAAAATGGAACGATCTACCCAAGCCAAGGAGGTGGACACACTCGGATCAACTTAATTTTTCTGTCTATGAATCATTATCACACATCTGAAAACACAGTACGTATCTGTGCTGGTTTTCTGACCATTATGAAAACGTCACTTCAATATGTTAATGAAAACATGTTTCCTGTCAATTCACCATGTTCACCCCCCAAATGAATGTCACACTCATCTCAGATGAAATCCAGCTGTTGTGATGATTACAGATAGCATGAAGGATGGACAAACATCAGACAAACAGAATGAGATGACCAAACAATTAGCAGCCACTTCCTTGTGCATTCATTGAAGGTCACAGAAACTATTTCTATAGCAGGTAATCAAAACTGCAGAGGAAAATCAAAGCGATCTTCAGTAAGGCTGCTAATCATTTCTTTGAAGACAGCTGTGAAGAGATACCACAGATCCCTGAGGATACTGTACACTATAGCACAAAACACACTGCCACCGCTGCACAGCTTGGTGTCACGTGACAAGGGTCATGTGACATGGTGCAGCTAAATAAATGCATAATGCAAAACTGATGGCTGATGCATAGTGTAAAGTCTATGTTTCTGTTTTTTGTCAATAACAAGAACCTTGTTTGAGTTTGAGCATCCCTACATCTGTCGAGTCAATTATCACATCAGGAATATGGGTTCCCAGACAATGTCTTTTATGACTTGAAGGTGGGATGTGGAGTGTTATTCACTCTATTCCATTATGACAGCTTCAACCCCCCCCCCCCCCAAAAAAAAAAAAAAAAAAAAAAAAAAAAAAACAATCTGGCCCTGGCAGCAGAACAACTTGAGGATACACCAGATGGGAGATGTGTTCTACACACATGATTCTCATGGGAGCTTGACACTGGATAATAGGATTGAAGTGTAGATGGTTACTCAGTGGTGCGTCCATGTGCGCCAGGTTGCTTAGCCACCGTGGGTGTGTGGACTTGCAAAGAAAAAAAAAAAAACAGTCTTGTCGTGACGTGCGTCATGCTGTATGGTGGTAGCGTGTTTTGCACTTAAGAGTGAGGCTCCAATCAAAGTCTATTTTTTAAATATCAAACAGACTTGGACAGGTGGCTGTGAAATGTCCCATTTGCATTGAAAACATCAGCTGCAGTCTACTTGAATTAATATCAGTTTCCGTGGATTTCAGTAGTGTTCACAAAGGGGGAAAAAATTGCATTAAAGCGCATCTCCACCTCTGGTCACCTCTTAGCAGAATGTTTTAAGCAACATTTAATTTGTTTTTTTTGAAAGGAAAAGGTTAGATATTCAAAAGATAGATTTTAAGTGGAGCACTTGTACCCTCGATTTTTATACCAACATAAATGTTAGACAATCTACAAAGATATGAAGATGACACAGATTGAGCTGGGCTCGAGTCCAGGCAACCTCATGCTGTGATGGAGCGCTCGAAATGATCAGGCAAACAGCGACACAGAAATGGTGCTTCCCTTTTATTATGTTATTAACCAAATTTTCATCTGATCTTGTGAGATAAGCTGTACGCAGTATCTATCACATGATCAGTGAAGTTTTCAGGCCACATTTGGAGATCATGCAGCAGTCAAATCAATTTCATGAACCCTGATGAGATCAATCCCCGGGGTTTTTAAGGAGCAGCTGGGAAATTTTCAACAAAGAAGGATGATTTGATTTCAGTGGGAGCTTTTTGTCATAACTAAAGGCATACTTTACACATGATTCCATTGCATTTCTGTGCCACGCAGATTTCATACCTGATAGATCCTGTTTAGATGTGCCTGTAGGGAGAAAATGTAGCGCATGTAATGGACTGGCTCTAGAATTTTTCTATGAACTGAAGAATTTCTCTTGAGCACTATCCTTTTCATTGCTACTGTTCCAAGACTATGAAGTACCAGAGCAACAGATGTTTAAGAATACTGATCAAGTGTTCGTTGTTTTTGATGGTTTGCACATAGAATAATGTAGAAGATATTACATAGGGGAACATACAGGAGATTCAGGATGTAATGGAAGGTAAAACATTGGGTCTCAATGACAAAAGAAATTTGAAAGATGGCAGGAAAATACTCTCTGAATTATAACACTTAAATATAAAACAACTTTTCAATCACTGGCATGAACAGAGTAATGACAATAGTGATTGAAATGCTGAACAAACACTTGATGATTCAAGTGCTTTCTCAAGCAAATACACAATAAGAGAAAACAATTTAATTGCCTTAATTTATATATTAATTTTGGAACCTTGAATTGAGTTTCTGGAGGTGGTTTTCTTTACATCAGGGAAAGTCAGGACACATCTGAGTGTACTCTATTTTACGGAATGAGTTTGACTGAGAAAATTACATCCACTGGGCCATCTCAAAGTCACTGCTAATTTAGGGTAAATAATCAGCAGTATATAAACCTTATTAGAAGCACTTTGCAATGAAAGTGCATAAATCCCACACCTGCACTGAATCAATAAGCCTCTTGAAATAGGTTAAAGGTATTCAATTCTTCTCCTTGAGACACCTGTGTCCTGCAGGTTTGTGCTCCTCCCTGGTGATTACTGCTCAACGTGGCCTAATTCCACATACCAATGCATCACAGAAAACGCATAATAAAAGAAGCAAATATACAAGGAATGACATTTTTTCATTTTTTGTCTGGTTCTTTTCTAGGAGGTGAAAACACATGCAGGGCATCGATCCTCAAGGATCAGAATTTAGAGCCTTAGATGCTAAGCTTTTTAGTCATCATAATTATCCATACTGTCTTTCTGATTTTACCTGTTCTCCCTCGGTGAAGACACGCTCACCATAGCTCCAGCTGATGGTTGGAGTTGGATCACCTGATGCCTCACAGGTCAGAGTTACCTGATCCTCCATCTCTGACGTGGTCTGGTTTACAATGTATGTGATCTTGGGTTTAACTGTAAAGCACAGATTCTGAATTAACACAGCTGCTCTGGCACTACATGATACCCAGGTGGTTTGGCAGCAGAAGCACAAAGAGTAATTTCATGGATTTGGGATGAGTTCAAAGGGAGGATGAGGATCAGTTGTTGACAGGTGAGAGTCATTTTTATGGCAGCAAAAAACCTCTGTTTAAGCTTTTCCAGTGCATGCTATGGTTAAAGTTTGACAGCTTAGTATGGCTCCACATTTAATAAATGTAATCATTTATTTAGCCTATCTCAAAGGAGACGAGGGCTCCATTTTTTGTTTATATTTTAGAAACTATCAGGATATAATACATGGGAACTACCCTAAAAGCACAACAGGAAGCCGCAACGGTGACACAAGAAGAGCGAAGCAAATTGAAGTTCAGAGGAATGCTGAATATTTCTCGGCATTCTTTTTCACTCCACTTAATGAAGGATGAATGCTTAGATTAAACAAAGAATCTAATAAATGAGAGCCTACTTGCCACGGTGAACATGTAATATTTTGCTAAAGAAAACTGCAATGGAATCTCCTGGGTGGCAAGGCCCCGGTAGTGGATGAGGTCCGCCCGGAGTTCCTTAAGGCTCTGGATGCTGTAGGGCTGTCTTGGTTGACACGCCTCTGCAGCATCACGCGGACATCGGGGACAGTCCCCCTGGACTGGCAGACTGGGGTGGTGGTCCCCCTCTTCAAAAAGGGGGACCGGAGGGTGTGCTCCAACTACAGGGGGATCACACTCCTCAGCCCCCCCGGTAAGGTCTATTCAGGGGTGCTGGAGAGGAGGGTCTGTCGGATAGTCGAACCTCGGATTGAGGAGGAGCAGTGTGGTTTTCATCCCGGTCGTGGAACAGGGGACCAGCTGTACACCCTCTTTGGGGTCTTTGGTCCGCATTGCTGGCAGTAAATCAGAATCGTTTCCAGTGCGGGTTGGACTCCGCCAAGGCTGCCCTCTGTCACCAATTCTGTTCATAACCTTTATGGACAGAATTTCTAGCCGCAGCCGAGGTGTGGAGGGGATCCGGTTTGGTGGCCTCAGGATTGGGTCTCTGCTCTTTGCGGATGACGTGGTTCTGTTGGCTTCATCCGGCCGTGATCTTCAGCTCTCACTGGAGCGATTTGCAGCCGAGTGTGAAGCGGCTGGGATGAGAATCAGCACCTCCAAGTCCGAGACCATGGTCCTCAGCCGGAAAAGGGTGGAGTGCTCTCTCCGGGTCTGCGATGGGGTCCTGCCCCAAGTGGAGGAGTTTACATATCTCGGGGTCTTGTTCACGAGTGAGGAAAGGATGGAGCGGGAGATCGACAGGCGGATCGGTGCGGCGTCCACAGTGATGCGGACTCTGCATCGGTCTGTCGTGGTGAAGAGGGAGCTGAGCCAAAAGGCAAGGCTCTCGATTTACCGGTCGATCTACGTTCCTACCCTCACCTATGGTCATGAGCTGTGGGTAATGACCGAAAGAACGAGATCTTGAATACAAGCGGCCGAAAATGAGTTTCCTCCGCAGGGTGGCCGGGCTCTCCCTTAGAGATAGGGTGAGAAGCTCGGTGATCCGGGAGGGGCTCAGAGTAGAGCCGCTTCTCCTCCACATCGAGAGGAGCCAGATGAGGTGGCTCGGGCATCTGGTTAGGATGCCTCCTGGACGCCTCCCTGGTGAGGTGTTCCGGGCACTGGAAAGAGGCCCCGGGGCAGACCCAGGACACGCTGGACGGACTACATCTCTCAGCTGGCCTGGGAATGAGCTGGTGAATGTGGCTGGGGAGAGGGGAAGTCTGGGTTTCCCTGCTTAGGCAGCTGCCCCCGCGACCCGACTCCGGATAGGAGAAAGAAAATGGATGGATGGATGGAAAACTAGTACAATCCTGAAAACCACAACTTTGCAACAGTCATTGAGATATATTCTGCATTCATTCAAGCTATGTTTGCCAATTTTAATGTAGTTCTGTCAAAAGGCTCGGAGAGAGAAAACCTACTCTTGAAATCAGATTCTTACTTTCAAAAACTCTTCTTTGACAGTTTCTGATTGTGTATTGTTACCACAGTACTCTAAGGTCTTGCAAAGTGCCAGGAAGATTAAATACATAATGCTCCACTGCTATACACAAATAAAATTGAAATTTAATTTTGCTGCCAGCTCAATTTCAGATACAGTTGTCAAGGATCAAATGCAGAATGAATTAAGCTGGAGGGCTTTCTTAACCAATAACATCTTCTTAACAAATAATAAATAAATTCTTACATCTTTCTTTGAGAATTACCTTTGTTGTGTTTTAAGTCTTGCTATATGAAATTTTATAAAAACCTAATTTTCCTAATTAATCTGAGATTAGAAAAACTAAGAATGCACATCCACATCTTTAGTTTTTCTATTTAAAAGTAGACGTTTAAAAAGAGACATAATGACATCTTTTTCATATTTTTATATTATGTAAGGAAACCAAATCTTTGTGGAAATTAGAAAAATCTTTGAAATAATGAACAGACTGGGCAATAACAAGTAAAAGAAAGAAAGAAGGAAAGAAAGAAAACTCAAGAGTTCAGCTTAGCTCATCCCACTTCTCCAATTCTTTAAATCCTTAAGCTCCATTCCACATAAAGCAATCACAACCCACACCACAACAACACCTTATTCTTGTCTGCCTTTGAAAACAAACAGAACCGTACTATTGTTCGTCCCCCACATACATGCTCATATACCTCTTTCCCACTCACTTGGAACATTTTTATAGCCATTAGTAGTGTTCTGTATACAAAACAAATCTCTTACCAAACACTCTCAGACTGAGTTCCTGGTCAGTCTCCCCAGCCTTGTTCTTGGCAGTGCAGGTGTACTCTCCTTCATCCAGTTTGATAACATCCATTATTGTCATTTCTGAGCCATCTTCATTAAAACTGTACTTCTCTCCCCCCTCGAGGTCGATCCCATTCCTGACGATAACGTACAACACAAGTGTTCAACATGACATTGGTTGATCCAGGCAATTTTAAAACACCACTTTTCCCATTTTTCTTTCAAAATCACGACACTTGAGACTCTAGAAAATGTGCAGTAGTTTCTTGATGCCTTAGACACAAAGTAACAAAGGTCAAAAGGTGAAGTAGAAATGTACTGATGACAAGAGAGGGTGTGAAAAGCGGAAAATCTCAGAGCAAAAAAAGTTTGGTCTTAACCAGTAGGATTTCTCCTGCGTGCCTGTGAACATTTGAAGTTTTCAATCCGTTTTAATCAAAAGTCATTTATTTTCATTTTGTCATGGTGGAGTGCAACTTGTCTGTCATCTCGGCTAGCTTTGTAAAGGAGGAAAATGTTTTCTGCCCTCTGATCTGTCTGTGATAACTTGTTTTGTGTTAGGAGTTTCAACAAGCAGCTGGTGCTGTCCAGATGTACCATTATAAAAGTGAAACTACAGGCAGCAAAATTATGAAAACCAAGGCCAGCGGTGGCTGTCTGAACTTTATGACCCTGGATAGAACTTGTGTGCAGCGTTAACTGTGGTCTTGGAAACTAGATGAATAGGAACAGTTGGACAAAGCAGGAGGCTATCAATGGCTGTATTCAGATACACAGATAATGCAGCTATTGTTGACATGCTGCTCTTCAGGTTTCACCGTTTACCTTTGATACCCTGTGATTAAGTGTCTTATTGCAATGAATAAATCAGCCAGTAGAATAACTCTAATAAACAAGAGTATCTTGTGTACAGCCATTTGACCTGCAGTTTGACTGATGAATACTGGTGCACATAACTAATACAATGTGAGTGTGTTGTTTGATGAACATTTCTCTGATACTGTTTACATTTATTTATTGCAATAAATACCTATATACAGCAGCTGATAAACAAACCATGCTCCCCTTTATTTTCTCAAGCTGTGGAAGGGCTATTCAGACTTTAGAGCGTGAGCACAATGTTAATCTCTGACAACCACTGGAACAAATATGCTATAGCCTTCATGTTTTTAATTGTCAACCTTGGAGTTGGTTTCTGTTCAAACTTTATTTCACATGTTTAAGTAATACAGTTTAATTTATTTACACTTCTACACTATTACAGAAATAAATACACAGTTTACTATTAAAGCCACAGATTACAACTGATTATAAAAAAAAAAAGGTTGCAGGGGTTGAGATTACTAATCTTAAGTAAACTGAAATCTTTTCTTGCAGTCCAACTGGATGATGGAAAGCAACCCACATCACAGAAATGTAATGGACATGACTGAATATCATGCTTTAATAATTATCTCGTATGAAAGAGGCAATGCTACTGTGAAACATGCCACTTGATAACTAACATTAAGATATAGAAGAAAAACCATTGCTTGTTTTTATTATATTAACTGATATTTTGTTGGTGCATGAACAACCCACACAGCTCATTATTTCTGATTAGCCCTGCCTCATTAGTCTGTTGCTGCCAGCTTTTACCTCTACTGATGCTGTGTCAACAACTACTTGGAGCTCTTTACAATAATTGGCAAGTTGAACTAAAGTTCCAAGCCACAGTACAGTAACGACATGGCTCTTTGAATCGAAACATTCCTCTGTCTTAGATCTTTAAGTTCACTTCAGAAGTAAATATTTAACATTTTTGACTGATTATCCCCCCCATATAATGGTAAAGGAGCCACTGGTTTTTGTTAAAAGCTTATGAGTGCTTGTCCCTTGTTCAAATTAAAAAGTTAGCTAAAACTAATTTTACTGAGATTTTTCCTTTTTAACAGATAACAAATTATTATACTAAGGTCTTTTTATAAATGATAATGTTGAATTCAACATAGTGTTGTAGGGGAAAAAAAAACCAAAAAAAAAACTATTGTAAGAAAAGTTCTAGGTCATATTTCCCAGCCCTGCTCCATTTGTTAGTGGGATTTACCTTGTCCAGGTCACCATAGGTTCTGGATAGCCATCAACAGCACATGTCAGCATGGCAGGCTGGTCAACATCTGCAGTGGAATTTACTTCTGACTGCCATATTCTGATGGTCGGGAGCACTGAAATATACAAAGGTATATAATAAACATACATACACATTATATATATATATATATATATATATATATATATATATATATCAGTAAAAAATGAAAAACATATACTTATAGACCTACAGCCAACAGAAACAGTCCAAACTCTAGACATGCCTACCAACAAAGAATAGTGTAAACAAGGACAATTTTAGAGTTGAAATTCGAAGTTAAAACTCATTGACTAGGCTCAGAAATTGCAGGAAACAGACTTCATTAGCATGGAATATCTTTGATACACGGTTGCTCTGGGAAACCATTACCACAATGATGCTGAGCCTGCTCACCTCTAAGGATACAGCTCATTTAAGCATTGTGGGACACCTGCCACAAACAAAAACATGCACTCAGGAACAAAGAGGAAGGGGAAACAGTGTGAGGAGGAGAGGGTTGCTAACCATTCACAACGACCTTGATGACACGCAGATCAATCTCGCCGCGGGCCATGAGGCGACCCTCACAAGTATACAAGCCCTCGTCTGTCTTCTTTATACCACGGATTTGAAGGTGATTGTTGCTTAGTACCTTAAAACGAACTGAAAGAAAGCAGAGGATAAATGAGTCAGGTGTGTTTATTTGACAAGATAACAACATGGTAAACACAGCTGCCATTGTGCTAACAAGCAGACATAACACAATAATTACCTCAAGTAATTCATCAATAAATGATCCAGTTTAAGTTTGATTAATTTGTAAATATAAATTTTCTTATAATACACGTCATTTATTTAAATATCAGTGTTATCCAAGTTTATTTTGAAATATTGATATTATTAAGATGGATGTAAAAATGCTTACATTTTACTTAGTAAAAGAAAGGGGACTGCAGTGATGTTTTATGAACTCAAAAGTATATGATAAAATAATAGTAACTGATATGTTTTCTGGAAAAATTTCAAAGTTTTTGAGCAATACTAATACATTTTTATTGTCAAATACTACGGTGATAAGTGGCTCAGATAAAATTTTTGCTGTGGCAAAATCATTTTATTTTCATTCTGTAATACAGACAATGATGATGAGGTTGTCACCCCACAAGAGGTTCATGATGCAGTCTTTGAACTGAGAGATAATAAGTCATTAAAGATAAAGCTAGTAAAATAAAGCCTACAGCTGTTGCCAGCACTTAATCTCAAGTGCTGGAGAGAATTCCTGTGATTAGGCTCAAATAGTATATTTTTACTGCTGATAAGAATGATGCCTTTAATAATAAATGTCTTACAGGAAATATTTATTTCTCTTTTTATCTTCATTGATACCTCTTAGACTTTTCAAGGTATAAATAAAAAGAATTCATAGAATTAATTGTGTCATTCTTATTTATACATTTATTTGTTTGGGGTTAAATGCAGCTGAGAAAAAAACAGGTCTCTTTTTTTTTTTTTAAAACCAGTAATGGTGTTGAATAGGTAAGTTTATTTGTACAGGAATTTTATGTCCAAGACAATTCAAAGTGCTTTAGATAAAACATTAACAGCATTACAGGTAGTCCAAAGAAAGCATTAAAAATAGTAAAAGGCAGCAACAAATAGCATAAATTAAAATCATAATAAAATCAGAAATTATATTAAAATGAATCAAAGCAAGATAAGTTAAAAGTTATCATACAGATTTCATGTATAGGCGCATGATGAAAGAAATGTTTTTAACCTGGATTTAAAAATGTCTTCATTTGGTGAAAATTTAATCTCCACTGGCAGTTTGTTCCACTTGTTTGCAGCATAACAGCTAAATGCTGCTTCTCCATGTTTAGTCTGGACTCTGCTAGGTTTATATTCTCTGAACATATCACAGATTTTGATTTTTGCGTTTTTGTAAGCTGTAAGCCATAATCATCAAAATTAAAACAAATAAATGTTTGAAATATCTCACTTTGAACATAAAGACTCTATATTAGTTTACCATTTAAGATGAATTACTGATACAAATTGGGTTTTACACGATATTGTAATGTTTTGAGTTTTACCTGTATATGAAAATACATTAACAATGTAAACAAATGCATTATTTTAAAGCTCTATTTGTTTTTGCAGAGATTGTCTTCATACAGTCTTGAACAGTTTTCTCACTCTTTGCTTACTGTGGTGCAAAAATTACAAAACTAAAAACTCCAAACACTAGTAAGTGTCCTTTTCTTCAAAATACTAGAGATGACATCAATTAAACAATAGCACAAACTAGTTAAGATTATCGACTTAAAAAATAAATTATTTAAAAACATTTAAAAAAATGCTCTTCCTGCAGCTCAGTGAGCGCTTCTGGATGAAACAGGGCTCCGTGGTTAGAGCTCAGCTCAAGAATCTTTGGCTATAATTATTCATTATCATTATTCATAAGTATTATTCATAAGTATGCATTGTCATAGCTACATCTCTGGCATTTATAACAAATCAACCCCCCCCTCCAAAAAAAATCGCTATAAAATTGAGCAAGTTATGGTTATCTATAAATTTCATGCACAGATGAAACAATGCTATGAGTGAGAGAGGTGACTGTGGCAAAATGGCCGCCAGTGCGGACGTTTGACTCCATTGGCCAGCAGTGTAGGTGAGACATCTAGCCTTTATAGTAGATATCTATGTTAGCAACACTGTAAACTATGGGTCCTACTGGGAGATGCTGTAGGATCAGGGGCTGGCCGCTGTAGTGCCTGTTGAAAATGGGTAAGGAGCGGCTGTTTTTCTTTTTTTTTTTTTCCGTTAACCAGCAGACGCCAAAGTGGCATTTAAGTATTGATACCCGTGCTAATTAATATCTAACTAGATACTAAATTTTAGAATTGATTAGTATCTGAGATTTTTTTTTGACAACACTACTAGACACAACTGAAAAATCTGGTCCTTACAAACACTGGGCCATGCAACCAGACTATGATCCCTGACACACCAGCAGATCTATGAAAGAGAAAAGAATCAAGGTGCTGAGATGGCCCAGCAAAATCTAGACTGACCTCAACTGAGCAAATAAATGTTATATTTTTATAAATAAAAAGAATGAACATTTTATGATTTTTTCCTGTCCCTACCCTTAAGGTGTGTGAAAGAGATTAATTTATCTAGGCCATTACATAACCAAGGATATAAAATTATGTTTATTCAGCATAAAATGTATGCAAAAACCAACGTGTATTCTTAAATTTAGCATTTTTACAGTGACTGTACTGACATCTCTTTTTGTATCCCTTCGTACACTGCCCACCTACGGTGTTGTTACAAAAAAGGCAGCTTACAAAGGCTCATGGAGGCTTACAGTGATAGTCTGCTGCTGAAAGACCATAGAGGTTGCAGCACAAGCCTGACATTTGCTATCCTAAATTACAAAACTGCATTTGTAAATATATGTGCAGGTTATTTGCCTGTGCAGACAGTTATCTTAACCAATCCTGTGTTCAGCTGATTAAGTTGAAGTCTGAAATGTCAATCCACCGCAGGTTTTATTCTCTTTACTTATATTCAAGGCAAGGCAAGTTTATTTGTATAGCACATTTCATGTACAAGATAATTCAAAGTGCTTCACATAAACTATTAAAAGCCTTACAGTGGGGTGCAAAGGAAGCATTATAAAGTATGTTGAAAACAAACGTTACAAAGAGATAAAAGAAAATAAAGACAGAAAAGTTAGAATACAATAAGATAAGATGCAAGAAATAAAAGTGCGAGGAAAAAGTAATTGTGTTGAAGAAAGGTTGCAAATAAAAAAGTTTATAATCTGGATTTAATACTGCAGAAAGTTTAAGCAGATCTGACTTTATCTGGGAGTTTGCTCGACATGTGAGGAGCATAAAAACTGAATGCTGCCTCTCCATGTTTAGTTCTGACTCTGGGAACAGAAAGTAGACTTGACCTTGATGACCTGATGGAATCTGAGTGGTTCATGATGAACCAGAAGATCCTGAATTTATTTTGACCTGAAACAATTTAGTGCTTTGTAAACTAAAAGCAGGATTTTGAGGTCAATCTTTTGACAGGCCAGTGTAAAGATGTGAGGACTGGAGTTTTATGATCCACTTTCCTGGTCTTAGAGAGGCCTTGAGCAGCAGTGTTCTGGACTAGCTACAGCTCTCTGATGGACACTTGTGAGGACAGCATTATAGTAGTCTAGTCCACAGATAAATGCATGGACAAGTTTTTCTAAATCCTGCCGAGACATCAGTCTTTTAAGCCTCCATAAGTGATAATAGGCTGACTTTACATCTGTCTTAATATAACTGCTACAATTCAGGTCTGAGTCCATGACTTCCAGATTTCTGACTTTGTTGGTGGTTTTTAAGTAGCTGTATGAAGCTGAGTGCTAGCTTTTAATTTTTTTCCCTTGGCTCCAAAAACTATTTTTTCAGTTTTGTCCCCATTTAACTGAAGAAAGTTCGGGTACATGCAAACTTTAATATGATCAATGCATTTGATCAGAATCAAAAATACTTTATTAATCCCAGCTGTAAATTGCTGCATTGCCATGCTCCTTAAAACAAGGACATACAGTGAGAGAAAAAGGGAAAGAGTGCAAGTGAATTTAGAATAAGGTGCTGAAATAAATTTAAAACAAAAATTAAATGAAACATAAAATAAGAAAAAAAACAGAATATAAAAAAATAATTAATACAACAAAGACATTATCAAATACAGAAACATTTACAGTATTTACAATATTTACAAGAGGTTATGGCTCGGTTATGGTTATAGAGTTTGATGGACACAGGAAGGAATGATTTCCTGTGTCATTCCATATTGCAGCGAGGTGGAATCGGTCTGTTGCTGAACATGATCTTTAGGTTGTCCAGCATGTTGTGCAGAGGGTGGGAACGGCTGTCCAGTATAGTTGTTAGATTGGACTGCATCCACCAGGACTGGCCTTACAGATAATTTTATTCAGTCTGTTGGTATCAGCTACCTTGAGTCTGCTGCCCCAGCACACAACAGCATAAAGCAGGACACTGGCCACCACAGACTCATAAAATATCCTTAGCATCATCAAGCAGATGTTGAAAGACCTCAGCCACCTCAGAAAATAGAGACAGCTCTGACCCTTTCTGTAGATGGCATTAGTGTTTTTGGTGAAGTCCAGTTTTGTCAAGGACCACTCCAAGGTATTTATATCCCTCCACAGTGTCCACTTTCACACCACCAATGGAAACAGGAGGAGTGGTGGTCTTGACCTCCGCATGTCCACAACCAGTTCTTTGTGTTTTTGCCAAACCGAGCTGCAGATGATTCTCCTCACACCGAGTGACAAAGTTGTCGACCACAGCTCTGTACTCCTCATCATTATCTTCTGTGATGTCTTGTGAAGCTCCAGTGTTGCTGACTACTCTGACACACTGTGCAGCAGGTGCTTATACTGTGGTCTGCCAATCAGGTAGTCAACTATCCAGGACACTACTGGCTGTCATCTTCTCACCCCGTACAGCTAGCCTGATGGTATTGAGTAGTAGGGGCTGGTAGGCGAAGTGGAGTCTCCATATGTGTGTGTATCACAGGCTGGAGCTGGTCCAGGATGAGTCTCTTGAGGATCTTCATGCGACATCAGGGTCATGGGTCTGTACTGTTCCACATTATTGGGACCCTTTGCAGATCGAGGCTCAAGGGAAGGGGGGTTGGTCTGCAGGGTGTGTGGATAGCAGGGGGGCTGAGAAGTGGAGAAGGAGGTGTTAACTGTCACAGGGTGGGGTTGTGCATGAAGCAGTGTCCGTGTCTTTGTTGTATTCATTTTTGTACTTTCTCACCATCTCGATCGGCTGTTAAAGCTATCCTTTCAACCTCGCATCATCATAAACGCGGTAGTGACAACGTTCCTCTTCACGTTTTTGCACGTTAACCACGCCCACCTCAAATGTCCGACCAATCACACTTCTCGGAGCCCCACAAAAACAAAGTTGATGCATTTGATCAGAATCAAAGCTGATTCTTCGAGATCAAGATGTCCCCAAATACGTCCGTGATTCTCGTGGTCTTAAGAAGACTCAAACCAATTAATTGCGGTGCCAGAAAGTCCTGCCCAGTTTTTCAGACGGTCTAGTAAGATGTTATGGACCGTGTGAAATACAAGACTGAAATCCAGTAGTACCAGAACTGAAACGTTTCCGCTATCTGTGCTCAAGTGGATGTCATTAATGACCTTAAATGGCACAGTTTCAGTGCTGTGGTGTGACCGAAAACCTTACTGGTGGACATCACAACAGTTATTTAGTGTCAGGAAATTGTGTAGATGTTGAAAGACAGCTTTTTCTATAAACGTCCAAGAAAGGGGAGGTTTAATATAGCCTTTAGCTGCTCATAAGTGACAAGGAGTGGCTTGATGACTGCTGTTTTTGGGGTCTGAGGAAAGACGCCTGAAAGCAGAGACATGTTTACAATCTGTAAAACATCTGAGGCCATACATCCTGAAACATTCTTGAAAAACTCTGTTGGCAGGGCATCAACACAGCAAGTGGTGGATTTCAGGTGGCAAATGATCTCATTAGGATTTTTCTGATTGATCATGCAGCAGGTCATCAGAATCCTGCAGCAGTAGAACAACTACAGCATTCTGTATTTGTATGGTTGTTGAGGAGAAGACTTGTTAGTTTTTCTTTTGACAACTGGCCATGACTGTGTCGTGCAAAGAAAAGGGTCTGGAGGGCAGTGAAGACCATCCGGCCGCGTTGCTAATCTCAGCAAACTGATCTCTGCCTGTTACTTGTCCTCCCTTTCGCTGTGTGATGATTGACTCTCTGGTTTTGTATCAAGAGCATTCCAGGGAGGACTATGAGTAAGAGAGTTATTAGCTTCTACACTGACCTCCTGTTCCTTCTCAGTCATATTTGTGCTAGGAATGTGTTAGCAAGATCTTGTCCGCTGTTTATTGTCAATGGCAAAGTTGTATAATTCTCACACAATCCATTCACTTCCACATTTCACCTCTAGCTGTTGAATCTTTGTTTTGAGTATGGTGATTTCCTGTAGAAGTTTGTAATAGTCATCTGTAGAGAAGGGCGGCATCTTGCAGCTAGTTAGCTTTAGCTGGTGAGTAGCTGTAGATTATGCTTCGGCTTTGTAGGTCACACTGATGTGACACTGACAAGATTGTAAAAGTCTCGAAATATAGAAGTAGCCAACCAAATCTACCATGAAATACAGTCCCATTGATTAATGAAAATCTATTAACTGCTGAGCATCAATTTTCTGAGGAATAAAAAAAATAAGAATTTTGGGATAAAACTGCAAGCAGAGGGGAGAGCGAAACAGTAAAGGGTCAGCAGGGGAACAGAAGAAAGTCAAATTCAAAGTCTCCTTTATTCTTATTAATTTATTGCTCCATGCTACTCCTTGAATCCTGTCCTTGATATAATTTCTATTTTGTCAAATTCATATCAATGTATCCAACATTCCTTCAACAAGCTCAAGGCAAAGAGAATTATGACCCAGGACAACATGAATGGCTCCAGTATGAGATTAAATGGGAAATGAAAAAATGTGATCATGTAATAATCCAAATACTAGTACAACCCACACATGAACAGGTGTTATTATTTTCCAGTGAGCAATACCAACACTACCATTATTGTATTGCTCAGTGTCAAAGCAGAATACCAGAATCAGCTACATTTTCAAATCCAAGACCAAATTAATTTTTCCTTTCAAAGGCATAACCCTGGAGATGAAAGGCAACAACAGCAGCACATGAGCAGTCTCGAGTTTGTGACACTGGCAAAAATGCATAAATAATATAAGATGGCCTGTCTTTGCAAGTCTTTGCGTTCCTTCATACATTTCCACTTTAAACTCAAATAGAAAAATTAGATTGCTCTGAGTTACAATAATTTTCTAGACTGTAGAACTCCATTTTAAATAAAAATAGTAAATAGTAAATCAGTAAATGAAAATTAAATCATATACTGGGTTTCACAGATACAGATTAACAGAAAAACCTCCAAATTCCCCAGTTGATGCTCATTAGTTAACATTATGTGAGCAGTCAAAATGGTTCCAATATATTTTCTTATTCATTATAACAGATGACAGCAGAAAGTCACCATGTCAAATTAAACTGAAATCTGAATCTTACATTCACAAAAACCTTACCATCTTTTTCCATCTGTATTTTAGCGCCTTTATATTTCCAGAGCACAGTGGGGGGAGGAGAGCTGACAACATCACAAACAATGTTGGCATTGTCTCCTTCGGTAAACTCTTGAGGGGATGGTGCATTTGTGAAGGTAATTTTTTCTGGAATAAAAAGGAAAACACACATTCACTAAATTAGTTAAGAAATCCAAATTAAATGAAGAAGTTTAATAAAAAAGCTCTTTTATTCTATGTGATTGCTGTGCCAGAATGCACTTCTATTAAGTACTTTATTACAGATACAGGTGTTTTTAAGCATTTGTTTAAAATACAGATAAATTCTTTAAATATTGTGCATGCAAGAGAGCATGCACAAAAGTAAGTGCAGCGTTCATTTCTAAAATATTGCACCAACTACTGTACATTGCTTACATTAGCCACCATCTTGACTAAAAAGCTCAGGTATGACCAGAAATAACCCAAAGGTTCTTGTTTGGAAAAGATTTTCACTTGTGATGGACATTTGCTGACGCTTGGCATTCATGGAAAATAAAAGCCATTACTCACAAGAACGGCACAACAGACAGGATCATTAAACAGCCCTCTAATGGTCTTCTGACCATTTATTGAACTGATGAAAAATCCTCACTTGAAAAACAAGAGTAATGTGTTACCCTTGAGCAGTCAATAAAATACTAATAGTTCAATAAACAGGATTTTTTTCCTTCTATGTTCATACCACTCAATAATGTGGAAAGTGTGCTGAATGTGGTGATGGAAATACTCACGAAAGATTTTCACTTTAACAGTTGACTCTGCTTGCTGGTCTCCATTGGTAGCGACACACTTGTATGTCCCTGCATTTTCAGTTCCAGCTTTATAAAGTGTGAGGATGGAAGATGACTCATCATTACGGGTTACCGTTATGTCTGGTCTGTTTGGCTCTATCCTGTCCCCACTTGGACCAAACCAGTCTATGTGTTTAGCAGCACCTACAACTAAGAGCAGAGAGAGCAGAGAAGCAGATAAGAAAAGAGCAATCTATAAGGGACTCTATTCACATCAGTGAAACCATCTACTGCCAACAGAGTGAAGGCTGTAGGTTTTGTCTGTTCTTCCATTAACTGAAGCCTGTGGTCTATATGTGACAACAAAGGGGTTCATGACTGTTCAAATCTATGTTCGAATACAAGCCAGGATTACTGAATCACATAACTGTTTACAGCAAAGGGTTTGATTGAAAATGGGCAGAGATACTTGATTATAAGAGGCATGATCACTTGATTATGACAGCTTCCTTAATAAAAAACAATATTCTTATGTTTCTCTAGGTCTTTCTTTTTCGCTCCCTGAACATAAAAACATTAATCTTTCACCAAAATAGCATGCTTTCAGCCACACATGCCTAACAAGGATTATGTATAATGAGCACATGGCCCCCAACAGCTATTTTCCAACCTACCATTTACAAATCAGATAAAATGTGCTCTTAATTAAAAAATGGCTACACATATGCTTGATTTAATTACGCATTTCACCACAAAAAATCCTTACAAATACCTGTAGTTCTCACCAGCAATGAAGCGATGGCTTCATTTCTTATTTTAATTTAGCCATGTACCATCACCATCCTGCTGGTGTGCAAAATTATGTTTATATTCTGAGGCAAGGCAGTAATTTAAGTGACAGCAGATATAGGGAGACACTGAGCATTTATACTAAAGTCAGTCTTAGTTTCAGAATCGTTACTTCCAACTTCGACTGATGATCCCAAACTTAGAGTCGGCACCATTTTTGTGTTTTGCTTTAACTATGTCAGTGGTTCCCAAACTTTTTCTGGAGGGCCCCCTTTTCATCGACAACAATAATGTCATGCCCCCCATTGACCATTCAATACCCACCATTGACCATTACCATTACTTGACTATTACCTGGTCATGCCTAAAGCAAGACATGCCTCATCATATTTTGCTTTCTCTTATTTGGTAGCTGAAATCTCTATTGTTGATTCATCATTGTTTGCCCATTGGTACTTTCACAAATTTGTCCAAGTTCTGCTAGCAGTGCAAAAACTATAAATTTTATTTAGAGCTGCAGCCCATGTTATAACTCTGTTCCCCCCCAAGGGGGTCCGCCCCCCTAGTTAGGGAACCACAGATCTATGTTGAGGCTAATAACTGGAACAAACCATGTTATTATGCCAAAAAACATGATCAGTTTTTTTTTGGTTAAAATCATTTTGTGCTATTTCGATGTGGGTAAAAACAATGACGTTAGGACAGTACAATAAACTTACCTTCACACATGAAGAATTTGGACTCTCCAAGGCTAATCTCACCATGTGTGGGTGTAATCTGCACTTCCAGTGAAACTATAAATGAAAAAAGCAAACATGACAAACACCATCAGTAAAATGTTGCTCAAAAATGCAGAAATACTAAATAATAATGATGAAATACTTCAATTATTTAGTCATAAAAGACAGGAATTATATTCATTAACTGGCAGATTAAAATGTCAACATGTACAGGTCTAATGTGCAGCGTAGACTGAAAATGACCAGTGGTCACCTGCAGAGACTTCAGTGATTCGTCATAAATTATTTTCATTGCTGGATTGTGAATTCCTATTTAATGTTTTCAAGAACAGAGAATCTACTGGAAGGTAACAGAGTTTTATAACGAGAAGTAAAACAGGATAAGTCTCAGACTGGCTACTGTGAGTAGGAAAAGAAAAAAACAAAACGAACTGTACTGATAGAAAAAGTAATCTCTATGAAGGATGATGCTAAACCTCTTGTAAGATTATCTTCATTTGTTGATGATCTTTTAATAATCCTCCTTTCAAGTGGTTGGAACCTACCACTTGACCTACTTTGTGGGGGGTAGTGGTTTTTTTTCTTCTTC
The DNA here is from genome assembly GCF_017639745.1 of Melanotaenia boesemani. NCBI lineage: Eukaryota > Metazoa > Chordata > Actinopteri > Atheriniformes > Melanotaeniidae > Melanotaenia > Melanotaenia boesemani. The sequence continues at coordinate 16,515,144 of NC_055690.1, forward strand.
TTTCCTTGATTGATGATGATGATGATGATAGATAAAAAAAAAGTATTAAGGCATTTTCTGTTGACAGTTTGCACAAGGTGTAACTTTCTCTGTTTTAGGTGGCAACACCTGTAACATCACAGTTTTAATAGGCCAACCGTAACCACTAGGAATGCAGTTTTCATCATTATTTTTTCCTTTTGTATGATTCAATGTACCTGCAATCAAAGTTAAATAAATGCTAAATAAAAACAACTGCAGAAAACCAAAGTTTTGACCTGGAGCTCTGTTAGCACCATACCCCAATGGCTGACTGGGGACTGAAAATAAAATTTCACTAATTGCATAATCTTGGACTCCACGTTCTTAAGCAAACCAAAATCACTACTGGGCAAATTCCCTCACTGCAATAGCCCAAGTGGCAACATTTGCATCTTGAACATACAATGATATTTTTTAGTGAAACTATGAAGGCAGCAGATGAAAGAACACATCCTTTTATACATATAAAAATCAGTACTGCCATTTATCACTTCATCCCATTTGCTGGAGGAATCAGTAGAAGAGACCAGTGTAAAAGAAATGCTTCACCAAATTGAATGTGTTTCCACATAAGGTAAAAAAGGACAAAGGGGGAGATGCAATGCATTCTGGTAACAATATTTGTATTGTATTTTTAAATGAGTGATCTCAGGATTTCAATAAGTGTTTGTTAGCCAGTTCAACCTTTAAGTCCTACTGCGTCACTGGTGACGCAAAATGCATTATCGTTTATTATTATGGTACTTCAAACAACATCATATGAAACAGTCTTAAGTTGCATTAGGCTCTGACGAGAGAGAAACACACTCCACAAAAATCCTGCTGTCTGTCAAGATAATGTAATATATGTGTCAGTGTGAGTCTGCACTTTAGAAATTAAATGAAAGAAAAAGACAGATTTATATTATTTTATTCAGACAGAAGTATAGCTTGAAACACTGCAGCGTTTAATTAGAACAAATCACTACCTTTTGTTGCGGTTGAACCTCCCATGGGGACATTCAGGATTGCAGTGGTCCAATAAGAAATGTGACTAAACAGGACCAAAATATACTTCTTTATTATGCATGGCTCATACCTGAGGTCAGGGATATGAGGCCATTGACTCGGAAAGAGGACTTCTGGGACAAATGCATGTCGACTATTTTTTCCTCCATTTTTTCAAATGCTTCAATAATAATGTAAAAGGGTTCAAGCATCAAACATGTGATAAAACCACTATTATGAGAAGCTGAATATAATTAAGATAGCCTGTCAAGGACTGCGGTAAGGAGGTGAAGCAGCTGTTATGTAGAGTAGAATATCACATGAACACACGCATCTATTCGTGATAAACATACTTTCTGATGTGCATTTACAATACTTGACCCTAACAAGTTCTGTTAGACAATTATTCCCTTTAACAGGGTGTAGTCAAGCCAACTAGCTGAGGAGTTCATGTATAGTCTGTAATATGCCAGAAATGCAGAAGCTGTGGAAGCATCAATAGCATACCAAATGTTAAGAGTATCATTCACATGAATTTAATAATTTAACCTTCATGAAGGTGAGATTTTATCACAAGGCTGCTGTATTAGACCATTTCTTTTCTATTAGGATGTACATACTTAAAAGGGTACATTTTATTCCCAACGTAACCGGTCAAGTTTTTCTGGAACAGTTGTGACAAGCCTTTAGCAGGTAAACTGTTACAGTTAAAACAAACATGTAGTTAATGATGTTATCCAGTGTTAGGAATTCCTGCTTTCATGTCACTGGATTAAATGTATGCACTGCATAAATGTCATAAATTCACTGAGAGGTAAGCCAAGCTTCAAAACCTGTCAGTATACCACCCAACACTGCTTCTTCCATTAAAACTAACAATGCAAAACCGTTCTCATATCCTCCAGGCAAGCTGGCAGAAGGATGAGGGGTCCACTGGGAATTTCCATCACTTGATCTTGTATCTTCTTCCCTCTCCATCGCCAAATGTTTTAATCTTTATTCTTTTGAGTGTTAGACTACAACAGCAACACCTGCACAATCTCTGTTTCAGATTAAAATCACTTTGTAGGCCAAATATTAATTGGCTCTATCAGATGTAAGGTAGTTCTGTGTCTTCTCTTCCATAAGACTTATGAAGATTGGCTAATTGTTCATTAACCAACAGCTCACTTCACATAATAAAAGGAGACTAACAAGATACTGCTACTCAAGTATTTTTAAAGGGCAGAAACTCTTTCAAAGCAGAGGGTTTCCAATTAACAAGAAGCAAACATGAGAATATGTTTAAGACCCAAGACTGAGACTGTAGACTATACACTGATCATACACTGCATCAGGACTACTGAGCTGAAGTAAAATGATACCAATCACATTTTTATATGACATCATGGTTTGCTGTAAAAGATTTTTAGTCTAGGCATTCATGACAATGTTTTTTCTCTCCCTCCCACAAGTAGCACTGCCCATGGCACATCCTTTAACTAGCAGGAAAATCCATTCTGTTTTTCTACAAAAGCTGTTCATCAAACAGCTCAAGGGAGTACTGCCAAGTCCAGTGAGCCGGCCTCACATCCAAGCTCTTCAGAGCAAATCCCATCAAGCATCTGTGGGATGCACCTATTTAAGCCAAATCGATCAATCAATCAACAAACCACAAAATCCAAATGACCAACTATCAATGTTTGAACACCATTCTGACATTTAATGCAATACATGACTGTGTCTACATACATATTATTACATAAAGCTGGTGACACTGCTGAAGAATCAGTTTTATAGCCTAAAAATCTGATAAATTATCCACCTTTCGTTGTGTCAAATTTTTACCACAACCTTATTTCTAAATTTAATGGCTTATTATTTATTCACTTGCAAAACCTCAAAATGTATTAATGTATTCTCCTTTTTTATTCTTTGTGGTCAAAGTGCAAACAATACACTAAAATTTAAGGACTCTCACTGAAGAACAATAAGCACAAATTGCAAGCCCTCCAAGAAATGAGATTTAAAAAAATAGTTGTGCTTTAACTTCAATAATAATTTTATTTATTTATTTATTTTTTTTTACAAAAATCTGAAAATAACTGAAAATGAGTATAAAGGATGATGGTCTGACAAGCATCTGAAGACAGTATGTTCCACTAATTGGCAAACCCAACCTTCGGCTTATAAAACGTGAACATTAACCGTAACCAAAGCCAAACATGTACGCAACTTCCTAGTTATTGAGGCCCAGAACAAAAGACTGGCTAAAAGACCTAGAGAGAAATAAACTAAACTATTCAAGTAGAAAAGAGTGACCTAGTTCTTGGAGAACATCTAATCTCCCTGCAGTTAAACCTGGCATTCATTTGTCTTAAAAAAAAAAAGGAAGAAAAAAGGCTATTAAAGGAATTCCCAATGCTAATGGACTCAAACTCAACCTGTACTGATTGCCTATAATTCAGTAAATCAAACTGGAAATGTTCAGTTACAATGTAAATGTATAAAGTAAAACATCCACATTTACATAGCACATTTGAACCTTGTCTAGCTTCTAAAATGCTTTATTATATGCTTCTAATTTACACAAACATTCGTCCCTTTTTTCCCTCTCTTCTTCACACTGACAAACTGATGAGCGTATAGGGACAGCGTTGGGGTTCAGTGACTTGCTCAAGGGCACCTCAGAAGGGCTGAGGAATAAAAGAATGATCATCTGATTATTGGAAAACCTCCAAAGCACCTGAGCCACAACACAGTCCCAGAGATTTCAGGAGAAAGACCACAGGCACTTAAAAAGGTTTAAATGTCCCTGTAGTCACTTTAAAATGAACAAGAGGTTTAAGTCAGGCATTATAAAAACCAAGATAGAAAAAAGTTAAATTTTCAGTCAATAAACTAAATTATCAATAGAATCAGTTAATCAGCTGCCAAAAGACAAATCCAGATTGCTAGTGTGAGATGCAAAGTAAAGTGTTATTCACCAGAAATTAAAGTGACAAATGATTTATGAACACAGAGTTAAGTATGCCAAAACTACACCACAATACTGAGTAATGCCCAAAAAGCACCAGCAGTAAATCTAGATGCTTGTATTTTTTATTTATTTTTTCTTTGAGCTACTAAATAAGAACACAAAAGGCAAATCAGAATGCATACAGGGAATGTAGCTCTGACATTAGTAGCTCATTTGTGATATAGCATTCACTGTAGCTGTGGGCCATGTCATATTTGGATGCAAGCTGATCATGACTATAGGAAACAGCTTGCATTGTCAATAATTCATGTCTCTGCAGGTCATCAGCAAAACCTTAGTGTTTGTAGTTTGTAGAAATCTCATTAAATTTATTGCAACATGGAGAGGAAAAACCCAGCTTTATCGTTGATAACGCATCATCTACCTTATAGTTTATTTCTCTGCTGCTTCTTCATGCAGATCACAGTATGATGCAGTAAAATAACAAGAATGTTGTGCTGTTTATCAGATTATAACTGTATTTCAGTGCCAGAAATGACTGTGAAGCTTCCAGTTCTCGCTATACTGCACTGTTTTCAGTATAATTCTAGTTCAGGAAGTACATTCATTGTTTTCTCAGCATAAACATGAGGTATTGTAATAAAGTATTTAATTCCAGTATATGCACGTGTGTTTGCACGTGTATGGATGCGTTTCTGCCTGTCTGTTCAACGATGTTGGTGAAAGGGGGGATTACTTCATGAATGAAAATGATGTACATTGACGTCCTTTGGGCTTAAGCAGTCAGTGGATGCAGCTGGTAGACCTTAAACAGTTTCACATAGCCTAAATCCATCCTTTTTGGCTGAGTTGGATCTTAAATGTAAATTCTCAGCAGGCAGACATTGCTGTGTTGGAAGTAACAGATAAGATAAAGGGAAAGGATACTATATAGATGAGAATTTATGCAGAGTGTGGCCCTTTTCTGTTGGCCTCGGTGGTTATCTCAGAACGCCTTGGGTGCGGCAACCTAAGCTTTGGGATGTTGCATTAAGCCTCGACCCAAGCCGTGACTTGGCTCACTTGTTCTGTGGGATTATGCTCATTATGTATTCTGCAAACGTAAAACACACACACACTAATATTCACAACAACTTAAACTTCAAGCCTGGCGAACACTGACAATCAAAGTTTAAACAACAGTTTACAATTTCTGATCTAAAATAAACTGAAGACTGTCTGCAGGACAGTGGGCCTTGAGGACCGGAGTTGGGGATTCCTGGGTTAAAGGGGCAGAGTCGCTGCCCAGGCTTCTGGGACATCCAGCAGTTGCTTGATCAGATTGTGATCTGGAATGTTTGGAGACTGGGTTGATGTCTGCGTCTCAGGCTGTGTCTGAGCAGTTTTTGCAGTGCGGTGGACACATGGTCCTGCTGTGACTGTCGAATTCATGGAGTGCTGTCACAATGCGGGTGTGGGGCAGGGGGTGTTGATTGGTTTGTAATAATGTTTAGGTAGATGATGTGTGTGTGTGTGTAAAACAGTGGCAGCTAGTGAGTATTAAGCATAAAATAAGAAACTGGAAAAATGTGGGTTTTGGAGAGAGCTCTCCAGGAAGAAAACTCTAATCTGTAAATTTGATGCTACTATTCCTTTCAAAAAATTTTATTTATCTAGAGATTTGGACAAACAAAAAAGCTGTTATTGGGTCCCCTTAAATTTAAAGTGATTATCTTAATTTTAAAAAACTAAACAATCACTTACTTCAATGAAAATAATTACTGGTGCTACATAGTAGCAGGACTCAACCAGTTTTAGCACTAAAAAGCTTAATTTTCATTATTTTCAGCATAATATGATATAAGAAAATACAGAATAAGTGACAGGGGTTGTTTTTGTACAATACTTTTACTGCAGTTACAATTTGCCATTGCCCACAATGCAACCATAATTTTATTAGCATAATCATTGCAGCACTTTCGACTTTCAGGGGACCATTTTTCATGCATTACTTAAGCACTGATTTAATACACAAGGTCTCTGAAAACTGTTTCTAACACTGACTAATTAAGAACTGATAGGCGAAAGCTGCAGAGAGCTTCCACTGACTAGGCTCTGGCCCTCTGTCAAGAAACATCTTTAATATCTTAACATGCTGGAGCATGGATCCTGTCAGCCACTTTAATGTTTGCTCAGAGTGAAGACAGATTTTATGTCTAATGTATAAATTGCTCTCCTATTTAAAAGCACAGACCAACCTAACATAGCTGAAAGGCCAAGTGAAAAAGCCTTGCAATTTGTCCAACAGTTACAACAGTGGTTGTTGAGCAGAGCAGAGTTATGACAGGGGTTGAAGCAAGGCCAATTAAAACTTATAGATTTTGCACTGCTAGTAAAGCATGAACAAATCTGTGAACATACCAATGGACTAACAATTAATCAACAACAGCATTTTCAGTTACCAAAAAAAGGCACGAAAATATGATGAATCTTGCCCTAGGCTTGACCAGGTAAGGGTCAAGTAATGGTCAATGGTGTGTAGTGTAGAGAGAGAACAGTGTGCTGTATGTCTAAAAATATCAGTATCCAACAGTATAGAACAGAACAGAACTTTATTGTCATTGCAACCAGAAGTTCAACGAAATTACTAATTATAAGGCCAAACAACACCACATAGGGACCTCTCATCCTAAACACAAAGGAAATCAAATCAAATCAAACCAAATCAAATCAAACTTTATTTATAAAGCACTTTTCATGCTTGGGCAACACAAAGTGCTTTACATTAAAAATCAGAAAGAACAGAACCAGCATTCAGCTCCCAGACCTAAAGTGAGGAAGCACATCTAAAGTGCCTGTGTTCAGGACTTTCTAGTTTTAAGGAAGAAGTATGCATTTGCTTGCTGCGCATGCCTCTCAACCACAGTTATACTCATTTCTACCAGTTGCTATGGAAACGTCTTTTGCTGCTCCCCTCTCCCCTTATTTTGACATCACTACTTGCTCCCTCCTGCTCTCTCCCTCTCTCGTATGGCTGTCTGATTGGATGCAGCGGTACAGCCTTAGAGAAGTGACTATTTACACTGAAGAGGCTGTCAAAACAGCACGAATGATTTCAACTGATCACAACAACTGCCTTTAGTAGCTGGAATATTGGTGGTACAACACTACCTCTTCTGCTTACCCACTCATATATAGACAAAACATTGTAAATTCTCTTTGCAATGTAAACTATCGTTATTACAAATGTTTAGCTTCTTCTTTTCTTTTTTCATTTAATTCTTAGCTTGTGCTTCCATTATTATATCCTGTGACTAACACATCAATATCTAACTTGCTTGGGAACTTGATGTTTTTTGATTCGTATATTACTAAATTTTTTTTTCGTTTTTTTACATCTTTTTATCTGCAAGACCGAAACAGATGGCCGGCAGCTTACAGTTAATCTCCAATGTGCACTGGCTTTAAAGGAAAAAGTTCTGTACCAACCCAAAAGGAAGTACGAGTACAGAGACAGTGACTGGATCTTAATTATATCCATTTCAAAGCTTTTGGTTCAAATTAGCCTTGTAAAATTAAAATCTTAATCCTAAATCATCTTCTCAGGGCATTTTCAACACTTAAAGAGGCTTACAGTGCAATTAGTGTGTGCTTAAATCCATTTCATAAGTTATTACTGATTAAATACATGTGAAAATGAAAATATTCCGATATCAAAGTCAGTAGATAACAGGATTTATTTTGGTTAACTATTACAAGCTAAAAAGGGGGGTGTAAAAGATCACTTCAAAAACTGACGTAATGGTCATATTCATGAGTTATATAATAGGGCAGAACACATTAGAATAAGAGGCTGAGGCAGCAGGAGCTGAACCGCCTCAGTTGACAGGATTCAGACTTTTATTTGTTGTTGAAAACGCAGCTGTTTGAATGTGTGATATATATCAGAAAATATCACATTTGTTACCTTGTTACCTTTATCATTTTGTCACAACCCAAAAGATGCTTAATTTACTATTTTATATATATATATATATATATATATATATATATATATATATATAAGACACACACACACAAAAATAAAAACATTCGTACTAATGGAACCATCATTGTAAATGTCTAAGACTGCAGCCAAAACATGTGTTTAAAAAGATGTTGGTACATGTCTATGTAAGCTATATTCCTCTTCCTCTCTGTGCTGAAGATAAACAGAGACTCAATGAGCTACAGTGCACTCCACTTCAGTGCCCAACAGAATTTGCCCTCATTCAGGCAATTTAGTTTGAGTGCCCCTCAGCATCTGCCTCAGCTGTGCACCACACAACAAAAGCCCAGGGAGGTGGAGAGCTGAGTGTCTGTGACCCAACATGCAATGCTGTGTACTCCTGTAATGAGTCAGTATTTAAACGGCTGAAAACAAGGCCAAGAGAAAATATATACGTGCTGCCACAACACTTAAAATATGAGGAAGAAAAATTTGATTGAAGGAAAATAAAACAGGAACAAGATTAATTATAGCTGGTTAAATTATCAAAACTACAGCAATCCAATGATAAACATGTTGTGGTTTTTTTAAACATATCTGATGGAGTGAAATACTAATCATGCCTAAATTTCCAGTGTGATTTTTATCCAGATTAGGGCTCCAGCAGAGCTGTACAACCTGTGCAAAGACTGAGAGAGCAATCTGTCACTATGTCTAAAAAAGACATGCATAATCAGTGAGATGGAAAGATTCTTGGAGGCTGAATTCTGGGGAGTCTGCAGCTTTTTTTCAGCTTGGGTGTTGGGAGGAATGACTGAAATGTTAACATGTCTGTGAACGCAATAAATCGCCACAGAAAACGCTCACCCTTCCAGATTAATCATCACAGGGGTTCTCCAGTGACTTCCCTGTTAGTGCTAGTCACGACGCACTCCCATGAAACCAGCAACCTCCCTGTTTACTTGTGAGAAAGCCATTAAGACTAAGTAGGAAGTGACACACTGAAGTTGTGCAAACTGGGCATATTTTCATGCATCTATAATGTTTACTGTAACATCAATGAAGTGGGGGGAAAGAGGGGTACTGGGAGGGCAGGAGGGAGGGAGCCAAAATAACCACTCAGCCACAAGATGCCTTGGACTATACAGAACCCCGAAGCCTGGCACATGCACACAGCTCTCTCTGTGTGTCCATTCATAAGGCAGACAAGCTGGGACGAGCCGGATAAGCCTGCCTGTGACTCCAACAGGAAGAGGATCAATAGGAGGGAATGCACCATTTCGGATACAGCCAGACAGAATAAGGGGCAGGGCAGAGAGGCAGAGCAGCACTTGAGTAGTCATTATGTTGTATAGGGGGACACAGTGTGCAGCTATTTCTGGATTTATCTACGAATATAGGAAGAAGATAAAAAAAAAAAGAAAAAAAAGAGCAGGCTACACAGTAATTGGAATAAATCACACATGAGAATAAAAACTGGCATGAGTTTCTCATCAAGGTTACAGCGCTGATATTGACAATCATGAACAGAATACGCAGAAAGAGAAACCAGTCACCAGGAGCCTGAACCTAGCCCATGACCAGATAAATATTAAACAATGTTCACCATGGCCGTCTCTTTTCCTTCACTTGCTGGCATGGAAACAGTTGGCTGCAGCTGAGCATTTGGATATCATCCACAGTCACCAGCAGTCAATCACAAACTGACGTCCTGCCTCTCATACTAACAGAGTCAGAAACACCTGCCAAGTATTAAATGGCAATAAACAAACAAGGGTCACCCACCATGTGGACATGAAGATGATGCCTCAGCTGGTCTTTTCCTGTTCTCAGAATTTGCCTTCGCCGATCACAGTAATCTGTGTCCAAAAAAAAGCCACCAAACAGACAAAATAAAAGGTGGCAATGCTTCAAGCACTTTTCTGATTATTTGCTACCAATGCTGGTTTTAAGAAAATATTTTAAAAACAGGGTTTATGTTTAAGACACAAAGTACTACAAAACTAACAAAGATCCAGGGCTAAGTGACTAAGTTTTAAATCAAAGCCTCCATCTGCTCATCTAATTTAATTATTTTAAACATCCCTAACTTAAAACAGGAAATGGGATGAATATGAGCTATCCAGCTGTATGAAATGCACTTTAGAAAAATTCAATCCTTTGCAAATCATTGTTTAATGGATTTCAAGTCATAGAAGCACACAGGCTAAGCTGTGTACTGACCATATTATTTTAATAAAATTAATTTCAAAAGACCGAAACAGAATTTTAAAACAGCAACACTGTTTATGTGCGAGTACTTAGTTGCAAGTCACCCCCTTATTTAGTCTCACACACACAGACGTAGGCTTTTCTCATTACACATCCTTTCTTCCTCCTATTAAATCTAAATGTCTCCTCTCCCTATCATTTTATTTTCTTGATGTATAGCTGGAGTGGATCTCTACCTTAGAAACTGGCTTCATATCAGAAAAGAAGACTCATCAAAATACAAAGGTTAAGAATGTATCATAAAAAAGCTCATCTCTTTCATCGCTTCTTTCGTACCAAGTTCCCCTTGAAAAATCGGCCCTGTGAATGTGATCCATCTTATCACAGCCAGGAGAGGTGTTCAACCAAAAGGCATTACCTTGAATCAACTTCTGTTCTGAAGTCTGTGCCTTGGTCAGTGAAACATACAAGGAGAATTCTAATCACAAAGTGTTGCAAACAGGAGCAGCCAGAGGAAAGTCAAGCAAACATAAGAGCATTAATCTCAGTGCTTACAATATTCCCTAAAGGCAATATTGACATTCTCAATATTGATATTTCCTAAAGGATTTTTTTACATAAAAAATGTTGCTCATTAACATACTAATACATAACAAATGCTACCAGATCCTCTCAATGTTTCCACATTTTATTTTTCTGAATATTTAAACCCAGACAAGCAAGCCAATATTTTAAAGCTGTTTGCAACATGAACATTTTATTATTATTTCAAATATTAAATGCAATGATTTTATTTCATGGCTACAAGTAAAATAAGACAATAAATGTATATATATAATAAATAAATAAGAAATAAGGCAGAGCTGTTCATCTAGATATGTCCTCTTTGATCTTATAAGCAGAAAGTTTAAACTCTCAAAAGTTTACATGTTTTCATGTTTTAAGTTTTTCAGAGACTGAGAATAAAAAAATGTTTTAGTGGATGATATTAACTTATTAAAATTATTTATTTTTTACTTTCTTTTTTTCTCCTACATGAATTGTTTAAAATTTGTAATTAAAACAAAGCTTGTCCTTACAGCCATTGCGTTTTGGTTTATATGGTTGTAGTTGTACTGCTGTGTTTGTTTTTGTGCAACCTTAGTTTACACTTCCCAGAAGAGGGCTGTTATGGTTGCCTGCTCACTGTCATGCAAATTCCTGCTTGTCGTCACCTGGCTGAGATTGGTTTGGGCTGTCACACCTTCGTCTACGCCATAGACTGTATATAAAAGATGGACGGAGCCTCCGTGACGTCACCCGTAGGTTTCTGAAGAGCAAAAGTGAAGCTCATTGGGCGTTCTCATTGTCGCCATCTTGGTAGCATCACGCGTGTCGTTAGTCACGGGAAATCCAAATATGGGCAAAGAGGTTGAGCTGAAAGGGGGACTGTGAAGGTGCGGGTGGATGATTGACAACCATCAAACTCCGAGCTGCCTGTAGCTAAGAGCTAACCGAGCTAATCCCGAGCAACGGTAGCTAACCAGCTAACGAAGGTAGATGGGCTAAAGCTAAGGCACGGTGTTAGCCGGCTAAAAACCATGGTTGTGCTGCACTCTCCCTTCTTTCCGCGGATATTGTATACCTGTCAGTCAAAAGGACATGTCTCTAATTATGCAGAATTTCAAGATTAAATAACACCCAAACAGATTAGTTAGAAAAAATTCACCTCCCTTACAGTTGTCATGAAGGTAAATTTGACCTATTAATTCTAAAATGGATTTTTGTACCAGGCTTTAAACATGTTTATTTCTGCTGTGAAGTTGGTCTTTTTAACATGGGAGTCTGGGGATTTGCTCTGCTTTGGAGCCAGCCCCTAGTGGATGAGGGATGAACTACAATTTATTGCACTTCCACATATGCTTCACATTTTACAGGTGGAGGTTGCCACTTGGTCTACACCCTCCCCATTGGATAATTGGTGGTCCTATCACTGCTGTTTCGGCCAACCACCCAAAATAAAAGACTTCTGCAGCCACTGTTGGCTCAGCAACAGTCTGCCTTAGAGCTTGTTTGGACTTTTGACTTATGTATGTTTGGTGTTACTGTAGATAGCTTAGGTAAGTTTTTGATAGCTTAGTTCTTTTGTTTGTATCTATGAGGTTGTTTTTGTTGAAGTTCCAGTAGTGTTAAAACCTTCTCCTCAGAAATTCCCTTTGTTATCTCCAACACCAGTTCCTGCATGACATCCACATGATGATGCTGCCATTACCGTGTTTGGAAGAATGATCCCAAAGAAGTGATGCTTAGTACTGGGTGATCCACGTGTAAGGGAATGATGGCCAAATAGTACAATTTCTATTTAAGCAGATAACAGAACTTTGTTTTTGTTGCTGTGATTGTCATTCAGGTGCTTTTGAAAAATTCTTACTTGACTGCAATGAAAGTGTTTAATCGGCTCTGACATTTCTGCTCAGCTGCCTTTCTCTGTCTGCTTCCAGGTTATTTGTATTTTTTCCCTTTCCCTTCTTGAAATAAACCTTATTGTCCACAATATTGAAAGAGCCCACTTGATTCCAGGTCATGGCCTGGCAGCCAGGCCTATACCATATACTGATGCTGTTAAACTCCTTCCACCTTTCTTATATCTCTGTGGCATAACACAAATCTGCTTTACAAGCCTATGCATTATTTTATTTACATCATGACATACACTAACTGTGAGATAGTATTAAGACAAAAGATTGCCAATTATGACAATCCATTCTGTTAACAGGTGACAGGGTGCAACAGTCTCTCCTTAGCCACATACGATACATAGTGAGCTGCCTGCTAGTTCATCCCATTCCTAGGGCCAACTGAGAATTAATTTAACAAGCATGTCTTTGGACTGCAAGAAGAAACAGGAAAGCAGGCAAACTACAGGGCTGTGCCAAGGTTCAAACCAAAAACCCTTTTGCTGTGAAAGAGCAGTGCTAACCACCACCTCGACTAAACACGATGTTTCAGTCTTAATTAAAAAAAATCTTAAACCTGCTTTTGCTTCTTCCCTTTGTAAAATTGTTCGAAAGAAGGTGAAAAATATTTTAATGCAACTTGAGAAGAGTTTGACATGAACTATGAGAATTTGAAAAAGGACTAAATTGTCTTGCCACTACCTGAGAGAGTCCTTTATACCCTTTGTGTATTTAAATCGATGTGATGGTGGGAAAATGACTTTCTAGAGTTTTTGACAAGGACATGCCTGGTTCTCCAGTACCATGTTTTTGTTATTCAAGGCCATCCTTGACATGGCACGGATTCTCATTAATCCGTGCCACATCTAATTGTGCAAAAGCCATAACAGCAGGCCATTTGCATTCTTAAGCAATAGCATCACACTATCCAAAAATATTTCCAGTTACTGACTAGTTAAAAGTGCTCTTAAACTACAAGGCAATGCATGGCACCACTGAAATTTTTTTATATTTTAAATGTATTTATTTGAACAAAGTTGTCCCATTTCTTGAACATAGATCTACAGCATTAGGTTTAGGTTTAAGCAGGAAGGAAGTAATGATCAGCCATTATTCTGAAATTGTATGTTTTATTTCTTTTAGTCAAGAATCTAACACAAATATAATTAAAATATTTAGCAGGTATAGTGAGACAGTAAACACACAGTCTATTTAGACCAGACAAGCAATGACTCATGAACCACCTGTTACTACACCTGTCAAGCAAATCTGTTCCCATTTTATATGTTATGTTAGGTATGGCATTCCTTTACAAATCCATACATTACAAAACATCTAAGAAATAGTTAGTGTTAACACTTGATGAACTTGTCCACTCCTCATACTGCTATCTACTCAAAAGAGCAAAAAAAATGCATTTTTTCCAAATGACAATTGGTTTATATTCATTTTATTCTCAGCATTCCCCAAAACCTCATAAAATAGCTGGCTTTAAAGAAGCAAGGAAAGCCCAATGTTGTGTTTTGAAGTGTTTGAGACAGATTGGCAAGGCGTGGTCACTCTTCACAACAGCTCTACTAAGACCGACAGATGGCACAGAGACACCTTATGACACAACACAAGCTTCCACACACACACCTTGTTGGCCAATCAGAGGCTGGCCTGTAAAAATAGACACTGGGACAGGGCTTGCCTCCAGAGAGTTGACAGCACTGTTTCTTAGGGCTAGAATCTCTGGAGAGACCAACAGAGAGGGTAGACTTACACTGAAATCAATCTAGGCACTTAGAAACCAGTTTGTGATGAATTTGAATAGGGATTTTTTTTTCCTGCTTTTCAGCCTATTCATTCTACATATAACATGATACCCTCACTTTATTCCAGTCGCAACTAAGCATCCCAGGCTAACTACATTATCAGAGAATGTGGATGGTTTTAAGAAAAACCATATGTATATACACATCTGCACCAAATCTATACATTTTACAATGATTCCATTTTGATAGCGTTTGGCAGGTCTTATGTTCGACCTTTCGATTATAAAAACTATTTAAGACAGCTGACTGCCAAATATCGATCTCCCTTAAAATGAAATCAATTCAGTCAGAGGCATTGCAGAGACAGCAGACATCACATTTAAGCTGCTGTTCACTCAGTGATTTGTTCCAAATCCTGGGAGCTGCACAATAGGAATAAATTAGTCAGGAGTAAACACCTCTAAGATTCATCAGAGTCAGATTTCAAGTTATCTCATAAACCAGATTTAAGATTATATATATATATATATATATATATATATATATATATGTGTGTATGTATGTATGTGTGTCTTTGTCTGTGTGTGTGTGTGTGTGCGCATACATACATACATACATACATGTGTGTATGATAGTCTTCCTATAACAATGTCTAATGTTGCAAAAAGATTTCAACACTACATTCCTGAGTTTATTTTCTAATTGAATTTTTATGATATTATTAGCTTGAAAACAAACAGGGTTAAATATTTATCAAAACGCACTGAACTGCTAAGACTGAAGCAGATCCTGCATATACAAGTTTGACAGACATTAAAAAAAACTTTACAAACATTATAGCAGATTTTCTATGTTAAATGAATGGTCTCTTGCAATTATTTGGGAATGCAAATTAATACCAATGTAGTAATTTACATTTTACATATTATGTAACAAGCTCTGGAGCATACATGACTGTATGGAGTGGCCATCTTGTAGAAAAATAGAGGCATGCAGTAAATTAGAACAATGACACCAGGCTCCAGTCTCCTTTAGAATTAATTTTCAAAATATGTGGACATATTTTCAGTATGGTAAAGTAAGACCAACCAATGCTGATTACCACAACAGCTGATGCCAAACATCCTGAAGGCTCCAGCCTGGTGGCATACATCCTCTGGCAAAACAGCATCCTGACCCTGTTCAGTCAAAATGCGTTTTAACTGTGTGTTACTGAAGCCACTCAGGCAGAGAAAGCAGCCATGTGCTGCCATGAAGCAGAGAACAGTCCTTCACAGGCATTTCCCCTCTCTCCACTTATGGAGGTTGTTGTGAAGTGGGAATAGATATGCAGTTCACCAATACAATACTAAGAATAAAGTGGATGATTATCGTTTGCTAACACCATACATATAGCACTGTGAAAAGATTCTTTTTATGGGCCACAATTCATAGTAACTGCTTCATTAATCTAAAATGCAAATATGCTAAACAAAACAAAAAATGTTTTGATGTCCACAGAACATTTCTATAATGTCTCTAGTTTGAGAAAAACTGCACAGAATTTAAGCTGTGAGACATATTGTATTATAAACACATAAAAAGAAAAGTTGTATTTAAACTGCAGCTTCAAAAAAAGAAAAGCAAATATTTTTCACTTACTGATATATACTGCATTTTGTATTAGCGACAAATTAAGCTTTTTTTTAGGTTCATCTCACACTAATATATATCTCATACAAAATATGCTTGAACTGCAAATCCATTACTTAAAGCTTTGAAGTACTGAACACGTGGGCCATCATATTTCTCCTCTCCTCAAGAGAGACGTCATTTCAAATGCTACTGTCAACATTAAAAGTGCTGATAAGAGCAGTGTGCAGATCGCTATTAAAGTTGGAGGTTCATGGCAAAACTGTAGCTCTTTCTTGGCCTACCCTCTAATGATAAAGGAAGGAGACAGCAGAGACACACAAACTCTGGGTAGTGATGAGGGAAAAGACACTAACAGATGCAGTTTCCCCCCTACCATAATATCAGGGAGAAGCAAGAAAGAAACTCAAGTTCATTTTATACTTTTATACCCTTTCTACATCCCGTACAGCAGGGGTGTCCAGCTCTGGTCCTCGAGGGCCACAATTCTGCAGGTTTTGGATGTGTCCCTGCTCCAAAACCACCTGACTCAAATGAATGAGTCATTGTGCAAAGCCTAATAGGCTGTTGGATCTATTTAATTTGAGTCAGGTGTGTTGAAACAGGAAACATTTGAAACCTGCAGGACAGCGGCACTTGAGGACCAACTTTGGACACCCCTGGCGTACAGCAATATCTATCATTAATTGGCCACCGCCCGCCACCCCAATGATAAAAACCTAGGGGAATCACTGATGTGCATGGTGAAGAGACTGGCCCATCTCCTCAATCCCTGTTGCTGCAGAGATAAATTCACAGTGAGTCCATTAGTGGGGCTTCAAAGAATGTGATCATTTGAACAAAAGCTTAATTTCTTTCTAACTGTTTTTACTCTTCAGGGAAAGCAAATGTCTGTTGCATTTGTTCTGGACTTAAGGAGATTTTCAACTCAGTCCTTTAATAAAATCTGAGACTGTACAATTATAGCAGCATATTCTCTACTGTGAAAAAGTGAGCATGCATGCTGGTGAGAGGTGCTGCTTCAAACTCCTTTCTGCTGACCTCTATGTCACGTTCCAGTCACCTCTTGATATTGTAGATATATATGACTCTTGTGCTGATATCAACATGAAAACACACTAGTTTCCACAATAAATGTTTTGCAATATGTTCTGCTTCCTATACGCTCTAGATGCTCTCCTGTTATCCCTTCACACTATGAGAGCACATGTCCAGCTAGAAGTCTGGACAAAACTGTCCGCACATTTTCTTGAACATCTTCAATATATTTATGTCAAAATATCTTTGAAGTGATACTTGTCTACTCTTACATATAGTCGTATCAAAAAATCTGAATCTGAAGTTTTCTAGTTTAACACTGAATATGCACACTGAAATGTCAAAACTGAAAACCTATTTTACAACCCTAAAGAAAGCAATATTCAGATGGTATTAGACAGCGGGGTGCTTTCCATGTTGTTTTCTTCCCATATTCAAAGTTTTTTGGGAGCTTATAGATAAACTGTCTTCACAGTGGTCTGGTTCTTATAACTAGTGACTTAAGACAGTTTCATCTGTTTCAAAGGGCTTGTCATCTGCTTGCATTCCATGGCATCTATGGAAAAGTTGCACAACAGGGCTCATGACACATCCGGCTTCTTCTGGCAAAGAAGGCAAGATGGCTTTCAGGCTGTGGAAGTCAGTGAGTCATACTGTGAGGAGATCCTTTGGGGATGAGTGTGAGAGACATGGTAAAATAGACCATGACAGACAAGCAGCGCAGATGCCAATTTCACTGTGTACATAAAGAAAAGTTGGGTTTAAAATATTTGCTATATATTGGACACATTTTGTTTCAATTTTACATATCCATAACCATTCCATTTAAGAGTATTTTATTCCCTCATGCTATATTCTTTAATTTATCATCTTCTATTATAACATGTAATTAGTATATTTAAGTTCTTAGATATAATATCTAGATACAGTTCCAGTATCAGGTGTAATACCACTTCTGCTTACTAGAATAAACAGGTCCGACCCCAAGGCACTGCATCAGTCTGGTGAGTATAGATTTAATTCAGTTGATTTTGGGCATAGACTCAGCATATCAACTATACATGGATTTCCATACCATCTGTCTTAGGAACTAAGAACTGTTTTTTCAACTAATCTACAGCTATTTTTCTTTTAAATAAGCTTAGATTAAGTAAATGAAAGCAATGAATGTTTGTTTTGTTTTGTTTTTTTTTGTTTTTTTTTCTCCTCTTGGTGCAGCTTGCAGGATGAGAACCCCAGAGAGTGGATAGAGTGACATGTTGCAACTAGGTTATTTTAAACCATAGTTCTGGAGTAACTTGGCATAAAGGAAAGCATTTCAGTTGAGTTTATCAATAACAAATATGAGGTGCTTTTCAAAGTCAAGAATGTCAAGAAACTTGATAGGATGGATCGGTCTTAATCAGAAAACAGTCTGTCTTTCTATTTAAAGAATAAAAAATTAAATAATTATTAAAAAAAAATATCACATAATGCACACAGTCCTAACAAACAGGCAAACACCATAGCAATGGTCCCACAACACCATACACACACAACAGTTTGATCCATCTTTGCTCTGTACTATCTCAGACATGTGCAGTGGATTGTGGGCATTTTGAGAACACTGAGGACACAAAGAAGCCTTGAAATTTCATGAAACCAAAAACTAAGTCTTTCGAAGAATCTTTGATACTGGAACAGTTCTTTGGCAAGATCTGATTATACGGCATTCTAGAAACAGTTAAGGACTCTTCCTTAACTTTTTTGGAGTAGTTTGGATACTGAAAAGGTTGAATGCACACGACAGACCATGACATTATAACTATGTATGGTGTCGAAGTGATCGGCAAAGGAAGGAGAAAAAAATTATATGAGAACTAGTGGAAAGTGATTTCAACTCGGGACAAAATAAAAAATGTTACTTTTTAAATGTCCTAATAAAGATTATTTCAATTTTTGGAGTCACTCTATTCGTTAAGTTCAGATCTCAGATAACATGTTGATATTTGGGATTTATTTTAAGCCATAATATGACAGAAACAACTACAATGACAGTAAATTCAGCTTTTTCAGTCGTTCGCATTCCTGCAATGGGCATGTTGAGCTCGGCATTACACCAGAGCAGGAGAAATGTTCCGGCTACTCCTCACTGGAGCGAGAGTGTTTCCATCTTCACCTCCCTGAGAGAATTAAAAAGCTCTTATGTTTTTGTCTGAATTTTAGCTGGTTGACATGTTTTCCGACTTGAGCTCTGTGTTCGCTGATGGAAATGGGATCCCCTGTGTGTGCACACTCGTGTCAATGTGTGTGGTATCAAGGCAGAACTCTGCGTGGACACAGAGCAACTAGGACATGCTGTCAAGTAAATGAGATAAATACCATCTGACTGTTTATTTTATTTTATTTTTATTAAAAAGGACGAAGTGTAAACCTGTTCTGTG
This sequence comes from Melanotaenia boesemani, assembly GCF_017639745.1. Classification (NCBI taxonomy): domain Eukaryota; kingdom Metazoa; phylum Chordata; class Actinopteri; order Atheriniformes; family Melanotaeniidae; genus Melanotaenia; species Melanotaenia boesemani. The sequence continues at coordinate 16,534,574 of NC_055690.1, forward strand.
GCTTGGCACTGTAAAGAAAGTCAGATCAAAATAAATTAACTTGTGGTTGTGCTGGGTCCTGTTATAACGGTTGGGGAAACGGTTATAACAAGATGCCATTTTCAAAACAATCTGTGTTTCTTGAACATGGTGGTCATTGTGTTAGCTGCTAATGTGAGGAGTAATAAGCTGCTAAACAGTTTACAGGTGAATGTAATCCAATGGTAAATGAAAAAAATCTAAATTTTGAAATAAATAAACAATGCTAACTATATGGGGAAAGGGCGATTCCACTGAATTCTTGGGAATCTAGACCACATTAGACCAGCCTTTAGAAAGTAAAGTGCCACAACTTGGCAATGAAAACCTGCACAAAACAATTTGCTGGTAGGGTTTCCTTCAGGATTTTCTTTAAACTGTTGGGGAGTGTTTTGCATTCACCACTGTATTTTTTTTTATCATTTTATTTAACGTTTTCTTTTACTTCTCTTATGTTTTTTTGTCTTTGATCTGGATATCTGTTACCGGGTCCTGTATATAGTACTTTTGCATTTTACAGTTTAATTTTATTCTTTTTTTTCTCTCTGATATTTTATAATGCTGCTGCAACACTGAAATTTCTCAGTCTGGGATTAATAAAGTATGTCTGATTCTGAAGAGCTCTAGGTTCTCATGTACAGAAAGTCGGACACAGCTGCTGCTCTCTCCCACCACCTGCTCTGACATCAGGTAAGTAACGCTGTGCACAAATGTATGATGTATTTGGATAGTGAATCAATGAATAGTTCTAATGAGCAAGGCATGCTGTTCAAGATCTAGTTCGAAATTACAATCATTTTTGTTTCCTGTTTGGGTTCACCACATAATTGAATCTTAAATATCACAGTTATGAACTGATAAACGTTTATGGTCATAATTTTGCTGGAAAAAAGAACCTCTTTTGGTCACATTAATTAAGATTGCACACACAGACTATCTGACTGGCTCCGTGGGTCAGTACATTTCAAGACTCAGTGGTTTGCACATTTAACTGTAATAAGAGCCAAACTATGATGTCTTTAAGGATTTCTTCTTACAGAATGAAGAATAGCTGTGAATCAAATAAACTGAGCCAGGATGCAACAAATATTGCCAAGGCTTCCCACACTCATAATTTATATAGTTATACGCATTTATTTTTAGGAGCTACATTCCAAAAAGGCCAAATTTCCAAGCAAACAGCATTGTACGTTTCTGCAGGCCTCTCTAACAGGACATAGTCTGTTCAAAGTAGAGTTGGGCTGCCTGACAAAGCCATTGTCCATTACTGATGGCTGAATGCCATCACCATGCATTGATAAAAGTACCCTGCAAGCACTCCATCAAGCTGCAGCTAAACACAAGTTGGAAAAATAATGTTAAGTGCCTGAACATGAACAGAGAAACAACAAGCAAAAAGGATAGCCAAGGCAGAGACAAGGATGATTGTTCCACTGCTGTAACTAACTGCAGAAAAGCAAGCGGTGGCATAGTTTCCACTACATGTAAATGATCCTGGCACACCACCATCAAAATAAAAGCTCACATGCCTTTAGAATTATATTCTTTTTTCAGGCGTTACAGTGAATTCATTTTTCACCAACAGTGATGTTGATAGGTTTTCAATGCAGTGAGTCCCTGGGACCTACAGGTGGTAATTTGAGTGGGTCCCTGAGAAGGTCAGTGGGTCCCCAATTTAAAAAAATGTATTTCTTTCTATTTCTTAAATTGTAGTGTGAGCCTCCTTTGATGGTGGTATGACGTGGTTATAATTAACGAACATCTTCATGCATGTATACGAAATTAAATAAAACTCCAAACCTGAATGTTTTTTTTTTATAAAACAACTGTCATAGTTGCAAATAAATTACTAAAAATCAAATGAAAACAAAATAGTGTCTGGATTACCAAAATAAATTATCAAAAAAAGTGATGATTTTAAACCTCCTTATCACCATGTGAATCGTGGGAAATGGGATGTAGACATGGTCTGAGCATAACAAAATGGTGACTGCCATTCAAAGTACTTTCATCACCACCACCTGTGTATGTTTTTTTATTTTATTACAGCATGTCCCCTAAATGTTAAAACATTGACACGAATGAGCTCATCAAGGAGTAGAAACGAGTTTACTAACTATAAAATTCCTATTTTTAATTGTTGAAATGAAATCTGGAATTTTTCATGGACTAAACGTTTAAGTGATCACTGATCACAATCAGTTAGGATTTTTTTTCCCACCGCATTTCTTCCTGAAAGACAATGGTTCAGTTTTTAATAAGGTGTTGTACACTTCCTAACCCAGTTTTAGCAGCTTCTGCAATCTCCTTAGATGTTTTCTCAGCTTGATGCATGCCAGTGATTTGACGTTCCTTAAACAGACTAACATCTTTTCCACACCCACGAGATGTGTCTTCTCTCTTGTTTAAGATTATCATCCAATAGAGGCTTGTACCTATTTCATTAGTTACCAGGTGGTGACTTTTTATTTATTTATTTTTTTTTGGGGGGGGGGGGGTTGTTAGTGTATTTCTCAGCATTGAAATCAAATCAAATGACTACAGGGAAAAGTGAAAATGATGCCCAAATGAGAACGCAAATGTCAGTATATTATGAATTACTTACAAAAATAATAGAATTATAATCAGCATCCTTATATAAAATGCAATAAGCTCAGAATCTTCTACAGCCACATCTAAGATTTTATTATCTCCCCCATCTCCTAATCTCCATGCATTTTAATTGCAGAAATAGTTTAACAGGTGTATCATAATCAAATTGTGAGGCTGGAAAAGATTCATAGCTCTACTACCCACATTGAAGAGCTTTAGTGGAGATTAGAATTACATTAGATTACAGAATACAGCTAAATTTACAGTTAAAACATGGTAAGTGTATTGGATAATATGACTAGAGACATCAACAGTTAGCTATCTCCTACAGAGTAATACAATAGGTTGTATGTACCCTGTTTGGATTATGTCTCAGATTCGGACAGTGTTTTGTTCCCTCAATTTAACCCTGAAGAAGTTCTGAAGGCGCCTGTAATTGTTTTTTCTTTTTTGCTACCACAGGGGAAATACATTTGTGATGAGTGAAAACAGCTTTTATAGTCACTCAGCAAGACATAGGAAGATAAGAACTATAACAGATCATGAGCTCAAACAGCCTGACTGGGACAACACAAACTGTTAAAAATAAAATAAAATAAAATAAAATAAAATAAAATAAAATAAAATAAAATAAAATAAAATAAAATAAAATAAAATATAAAGACATTAGTTTAAAATTATGGGGGAAAATAGTGAGAACATTTTTTTCTTTTACTTTTGTGACGTTACTAGCTTAGTGATATGCAGTGACACAAAGTTGAATCAGCGTTTTTAAATATCTCCAGAATGTAAAACAACTGCTAAAACACACAATAGGCCTGTTGTCTATTTGCACCACGGTGACTGTGGTTTAAACTGACATTAAAGCTTACTAAATTTGGGTACCAAAGCTGATCTGGGTACCAATCATTTTGAAAACTAGTAAAAAAGTAAGTAAAAAATGTGACTAACATTAAATTTGCATGGACACTGTCAATGGATTAATAGCTTGTCCACTTTTCCACACAGAACCGAATCTGTGGTTCAGCAGTAGGCCACAATTAATTTCCAGGACTCCACAACAGGCTTTCAAGAAATACTTAGGTTAAATTACATGGTAATGTTTGACGTACAAGGGTTTTCAAAAGATAGATGTTAATGGTGAATACTTTTAGATCATGGTGGCCAATGTGCAATATATAATGCAGATACCTTGTCATCATTGATTTTGCTTTGTAAAATTCAGCAATTTCACCAAATACTAGACACCAAATTGCAGATGTTAAAATAATGTTTTATCAACTCAGTCTCTAAAAAGTCTTCATTTGTTTAAAACAGATCTATTCTCTACTGCATTTGCAGTAAAGAAAAGAAAAATCAAATGAATAAACAACATAAATGGACAACTCTGATAATGCTGTGTGGACTACAAATGTATCTGCATTCATGTTTTATTTGCCAGTCTCATAAAATAATAAGTGACTAATGCCAATGGATATTTGTTTGATTCCAATCATGAAACGAGAAAAATATCAGCTCTATTTATCAGGTGACAATTTCATCTACAATCAAAAGGCAGCTGTTATCAAACGCAACAAAATCCAAAACTCTCAGTGTTTCAGAACAACACAGAAATTGAGTTGTTTTGGTTTTTTATTTTGTTTTTTTTTCAGCTTTTTTGTTATCAAGCCCAGCAATATCCAAACAGCCTACAGCATTTCAGAACAAATTGCATCAATCAGCTGCATCCTGCCACTAAGGAGTTAACTGTAGCACTACAGAAACCTCCGCCTTGGAAATGGACTCTTGAATTTTCCAACTACGCCTCGTGTCCAATGGGTGGGTGTGCCTGATTTATAAATTCCACTAAGTGCTCTGTTCAGCTCTTGAAGATATTGCCAGTTAATGTTAGGAAACCACAGCTCTAAATAAAAACAACCTAAATTGGTTCTTTAAAACCTCTGAAAATTGCTTCCACACCCAAACTTCAGTGGCTACATCTGATTAGTTATGGTGTCTGTGTGTGTAAAGGGATGGGCTCTGCAGTAAACTGAGCAAGTTTATGTGTGTCTTTACTATGTGTAGAAGTGCTAATATAAATGAATAAATACCGCTCACCTTAAACAACTCTGTCAAGTGAAGTAATTCTAAAAATTGGTGAAAATGGAGAAAGAGAATTTCATGTCACCAGAGAAGAAGCAGTGATAAGGGAAATGATAGAAAATTTGTTATTCCCTTAATTACTTATTCATTAGAATTCATTGGAATCAATCGCCACAGGCATGTGTGGTCCAGATAAAAAAGGTCATGGTGATGGCTAAGATCTCACACAACAGAGTCAAATTCATTAGCATGTTAGAAAGTTCAAACTGGAAGGAGAAAAAGTCTAGATAACACTCCAACTTTGCTTAAAAAAACAAACAAAAAAACACACTACTTTCCACTCTATAACACAGCTGCTAGACTGTATAAATTGTTATATAAAATGGGTAATTGTTTCCATATACTGTACTGCAGGAGTTACAAGGCTGTTTCATGATACCATGTAGCTTCCCAACCCCTCCCCCTTGGACATGTCTTTGTCATTATTTAAGATTACTAATTGAATCTAATTTATGTCACTAGTAACAGCACTTTCTAGTTTTTCTCTTAACCTTCTAATGCTCTTCAAAGCCTTATACTGCAGCTATAAAATATTATCAACTTGATAATAATCAAACTTTTCTCTGTAGCTGTGAGCTAATTAACCTTTAAAAGGGTGATTTTTTTAAAGTCATCATCTTAGCATGAGTGGACACATTCATGAATACAGAGCATTTGAACAGAATTAGCTAACAGCAAACTGTTAAGGTCATGTGTGATTAAAAATATGGTAGTAAAAATGCCCCTCTTTTCATGTGTACGCATAACATCAGTCAGACCTTTTCACAAGTAAGATGGATAAATTGAATGAAATATACTTCTGTGCCTGTTAAAATACTTCTGAAGGCTGCCAGTGAAAAGGCCATATGCAGCAATCACCATCATCATTTCAAAGTGAATCCTGCATGTTAAATGGATCAGATACAGCTATAGCTGCTGATTCTCGCCTGGAGATTCCACCTTATTACAGTGATCTAATTAGATATTCTAAAATAACCTTTTTTTGTTAAACAGAATGGCTGTCAGTGCACTACTTACATGATTTTTTTTTTCATATCATTGGTTTAATACAAAAGGGTCAATCAATACAAAAATAGGAGAAGCCGAGGGGAATAACAGGACCAACCCAACACATCACATTTTTCATCGCAATGCAGTCTTATAAATTAACATGTCAATGCTCGACATGGGTGTTAAATGTCTGCCAGGCATTGTTAAATACTAAACAGCTAAACAGCAAAAACCAAACACCAGTGGGTATGAGTGGGTTATTTCATCCATTTACTTAAAAATGTATCACCTAACAATCTAGAGATCAAATAAGAATATAGTTTCAATTATATTTAGTAAGAAATGTGTCTTCAGCTACCACTTAAAATTTTGCTAAGTGGGTTAGGAGCCAACTGAAGCACTGATCATAGAAGAAAAAGGGGATATAGTGGGTTCAGTTTGTCTTTCATATGGCATATCGAGTTAAGTGGGGGACGAGGTGGGTTAATATCTGAATATATCTTGACTAACTTCTCTTTATAAGCTTTAAAAGTGAAGAAGTCACATCTTTCACACATGCGTGACAAGTGGAACCTGTTCAAAAAAATTTTTTTCCCAGTTTCAATATAAAATCAATTGCTTTTTCATTCTTATCTGTACTGTATTGTGGGAAGACAAAAACCTGGTTTGCACTATACTTCAACTTTTCTCTGGCATTAAAGTTTCTGAATTTTGTTCCTTAAACAAAAAAATGTAATAGAAGGACAACTTAAAAAAATGTAGCAATTCTATATCTTTAAGATAAGGACCTAAAAACTATGTGCAGCGTAAAACAAGTACCAAGGATACAGAAAATGTTGGAGAGTAAAACAAAAGACATCTAGCACTCCAAGAATGCACCGTTCACATTGCATCTACATTGTCCATTTTCTATTTGCAGTTTAGCTTCTACTATCAGCTAAATAAGTCTACCTGCCATCCAGTAAATTAATCTTTTAATGGGCTTAATATCTCTTTACAGTGAAGAATTTGTTACTAAAAATACATTTAATGTGTCTGTAAAAGCATGCCAAATCTTTGTCTTCAGCAAAGACACATTGCTCAAATTCCTATAAAATTTAGCTGTTTGCCAGGATGCTTTGTTGGCCTTGCAGTGTTGCTAGCAGTTTGTTAGGTTTTGCAGAAAATTAGTGAACTTTACATACAGATGGCAGAACTTTTTATTCTTAAAACTGCTTAAAGAGAGCTGAAATTTAAAAAAAGAAAAGAAAGCTGCCAAGATGTACAAAAATTATCTCTGAATGTTAAGAATCAGTTTAATTTAACATAATTTATTACATCATCACGGTGTGAAACAGGAGTATCTCCAAGTTGCCAGGCAATACCCAACTTTGTAGATAAGTATAATGTTAGAGAGTGTACAACAATATGGTGACAGCATTAAAGAAAGCCTGAGGCGCAGCTATCAAAATTTCCTCTGCTCTCTGCATGGTGATGCATCCTATAGTGTTTAAGTAATGAATGCACTATGATGTGCATGCATGCATGAGGGTACAGACGCTGCTTCCCTTCAGACTATACAAAAGAAGTGGAAAGCTTAATCCTAGCCAACAGCACGTTGCTTTATGATGCTAAGATGAGACACTCATTTTCTTAAATCAGACATACTGTAAGCCCAAAAAGACTCCGTGAGCTGGAGCTGAGAAAGCTCATCCATATCTCTTGTAAAAGTGGCACACAGTTCTTTCCATCATAGACAGTGACATGATTTTAGGCCAACTTCCTCTTTCAGGGTCCACATGAGCAACAGAAAAGGCTGTCATGACTTAGTTTAGGTCACAGGAGGCCTGTCTATTCCCTCGATTCTCTCATTACCAAATAGGACACAGAGACACCAAAGGGAACCAGGAGATGCTCAGTTCATACTGGTCTGAGCAAATGGCGGAAAATCAGTCTTTATTTGAAAGTAAATGCGTTGGAGAGAAAAGCAAATACATTTAATGAGCACACCAAGTATTTACATAGAGAACTTGTAAACAGGATTAGGAAAGAAAACAGACACACTGAAATGGTCGAGGTTGGTTTCCCCATTGTCAATTTTACCAGTGGGTATGTTCAATGACCAAATCTGCTTTTAATCACATTCACAATATATCCAGTTAGATTTTAGAAAGTTTAAATGGCAAAAGAAAAACATGACCTCCAATTTTTCACAAAGAAAATACCCCGACCTCAGACACTTTTCCAAAAGTCTTCTGTTGATTCACTATTTGAAAGAACCTAACCTGTATAACCACACCCCTACTATATTTGATAGATGTTTAAAATGCCAACAGCAACTCCTACTGACAGGTTGGTGAGGTCAGGACAGACAAATCTCATCTGATTAGTTGCATATAAAAAATGAATTTATGCTTAAACATAAAATCAACACATGGCCTGATTTGGAGGGGTTTCTACACTGCTTCAAACAATGGCAACTGAAAAAGTAAATGGATGCAGCTCTGTTTCTTTAATTATATGGGAAGCTAATAAATGTTTAGCAACAGTCACATCCGTTGAAACTACTGCAACTCAGAAAAGATTGGAGATGTTACAAATGCAGAACTCTGCAAAGACTGGCAGAACTTTGAAAATGTGGAATAGCTGCAGGCAGAATACCAATAGTTCTGTTAGTATTATGAGCAAACCTGATTCCATTACAGACTCTTACATTATACATTTGCATCGTATTGAGGAGGGCAACATGCTTCGTAAACGCATATCCTGTGGACTAATCACAGATGGTCTGCATTCTAGTAGCGTAGTTGCATTTCTGGTGATGTGCATGTCTGGCTATGGCATACGGCATTTTTCATGGACTCTGCATTGGCCCAAAAGTGATGCATACATACATTTGATTAACAGTGTGGACTCTTTATTCTAAAGATCATATTTGAGAAATAAATCTGATTTGGCTGCATAGCTAAAGAAAGATTACTAAGATATATCTGGTATATAGCATTACTCAGGTGCTCTTGACATTAATTTACAATAAAATATCTTTAAATTGAAAAAAAGGGTGAGTTAACAGTAAAATTCAGCTTCAAAATCCAAAAACACCAAGTGAATAATGTTTGAAATCTGCTCTAAGACAGGCAAATGGAATTAGCAGTTGAGAAGACAAAGAGTTGGTGAAGGCTTTGAAAGCCTGCAACACTCCTGTACTATGAAGCTATTCGATGCCTAAAGGTTAGTCAGTCTAGAGTTAGCATTTCCAAATGGATCCCGTTTTCACACTAATAATCAATTCATTTCATTTCCTTTTTTTTCTGAAACTGATGAATGACAAAGACATATTACACTAGTTTCTCAACAATGACAAGATCTTAACAGATTTTTCATTCAGAGAGAAGCACAAAGAGCTAAAGAATAAAGTCTTAAACCAGGTTTCAGTAGTCACACATTGAAGGAGCAACATGCAAGCTAATGTTGTCTCCCTGGCCTCTGTTTTGTGTTGAGTTTAACCTACTTTATACACTTAAATGAAACCTCATTAATATAATCCCCAATATAAGTCAAACCTCATAGGAATGGCATAAGGAGGACTGCAGCAGCTAATTACTGAAAAACAACTGCTAATCCCACAGCCTGCGCCTCTTCTGTCAGCAAACCTTTAGGAGAGGATGTTTATGTTCCTCCTGCAGTAGCACACAGGGTCACGTGCACATGTAATGTCATCTATTTAGCATCCTTAGGCAATGAATCTCCTCTGAACCCTCTCAGACCTGGATCTGTCTGTTCCACTACCCATCACCAAAGAGTCAAGTCATGGCTACAACAAAACCTCAGCCTCTCTTTGTCATCTTCTCCCCAATTCTGAATTAAATCTTAGAATCTGAGTGGCTGTAAAAAAGTATGTGCAAAAAATAAGAGCATATCTGAGGTACTGAAACTGAAATTACCTCCAAATGCAATTGCAATCTTGACTATTACCAGCAGCATTCTGGTTCAGAAAACATTCTCTGAAGCTTAGCAGCAGATGGTCAGTCAATACTCTGATACTGTCAGGTTCAGCTATTCTATAAACAAATTTGATTTTAAGAAAACACATTACAGGTAGGAAGTTTTTAACTGCCTTGCTTGGATTTCACTAATGGCTTTCATGCAAGCGCAGGGTTTCAGTACAAATTTGCAGAGAAATGCTTGATAGCAAAGTCTGCAGACACACACTGCAGTAGCATATGTTGCAATTTAAAGAAAACACATAAATACTTAAATGTCAAAAAAAAAGGAATGAAGGTACAGTAAGTATCAACAGTCAAAATAGACATGTTGCAACTCTAATATAAATTGTGGTCGCTCTTAAAGACACAATCCTACTGATCTGAAAAAATGAGGCTCATTAGGGTTTGAAAACTCTCCATTAATTTCCGTTTTCTAGTATCATAAAAGTGACCGCTGCAGTCATTGGACTTCAAAAAAATCCATGCTTAAATCTCAGTACAGAAAATACCGTTGCCAATACATTACAGGCAGTCTTCTGAAATAATCGTTTTGTCAAGTTAGAGCTTCTGGACTTGTAGCCATTAATTTTCACAGCGTTGATTTCCATCATTGTAAAGCTAAGTCAGTTGTAAGAAAGGTTGGATCTTTTTAAGTCGACCTGCAGTCAGCCGTGCTTCCACCTTGCTTTGCAAACAGAGCATCACGAAGCGACGTCATGATTTCCCCACGACTGATGATGTAAGACAGACTAAATAAAACAACCCTACAGTAAAGCGCAAAGCTGCATTTTCCTGTTCAAAAGAACCCTATGGTGAGATGCAGAGCTGAAATCTTTGCATCATTCCCACAGGTTGAGGACATTTAGAACTAACCTCTTTTCTTGCCACTTTTGCTTCATTCTCTAGGGCAATATTTCTTTTTTTTCTTGTTTTTTGTGGAAATAGATTTGGAATAATCCAAATAACAATATAATTTTTGTTTCTATATAGTGATTATCAAATGAAAGAGGATCAAGTACAGGGCAGGGAACAGAAGTAGGGCTAATCCCTCCTGAATTACAAAGCAATAAATGCTGAAAGTCTGCCCGCCATCATCAATAAATATCAAGATTAGGTTTTTTTTATTATTATTATTATTTATTGTGTTTACATTCAGCTACTCAAGGTTCAAAAGTGCCATTAGAGGTGATTATTCGTAGGGCTGGGTATTGTCCCTAATTTCAGAGCCAGAGCCAGAGAAACTGTGATAAAAAAAAAAACCAAACACTCAAGATAGAAAAAAAAAATCTACTTTTTGAATATCCTGATTAAACGCTTCTTTCAGAGGAGTCGCTCTAAATATTCTTAAAGTTCAGTCTCAGATAGTTGATGTTAATAAAACCTACAAAGAATACTGGATCCATTTAAAGCCGTAACACAACTCAGAAATTCGTAGAATGACATAGATTCAGCTTGTTAAGCTGCGCGCATTCCCGTGATGCTATCGGAGTAACATACTGGAGCAAGATGCTTCCATCTTCAGCTGCCTGAGAGAATTTAGAAAACTCTCATATGCTTGTCTGATTTTTAACTGGTTGACATGTTTTCCGAAGCGTGCACTCAGACAGAAACCTGTATGTGCACACACGAGTCTGTGTGTGTGTTCTCACGGTCGTGGACACAGAGAGCAGGCGCAGCTATGACATGCCATCATGTAAATCAGATAAATAGCATCAGAATTTACTGTTTGATAAGAGGACGAAATGTAAACCTGTTCTAGAGGAAATGAGAAATTAAATGACAATGTTGGATTTATTTCAAAGTACACATACGTGGTGACATCACTTCCTTCTTGTGGAACGGCGGTGCCCTCGGTCTTAGCATTAGCTGCTAAAATAAGAGCCCACAGTCTTAGCGTTAGCTGCTATTGTAAGCGGTAATATGCTGCAAAATACTTTACAGATGAATGTAATCCACACTGGTGAATAAAAACATCTGAATTTGACATCATCTCGGCAAGAGAAGCCAATTTTGGACGAAAAACACAGGAAACCAGTTGTGTGCATACATGCAAAGATCTCGCAGAGCCTTGGAAAGTCACACATGAGTAGGGTCACAATACTGGAAAAGAGGACATATAAAAAAATTGATCTCCAAGTTTTATTAATCAATATTGGATTAATATATTTGAATCCATTCAAATCAATTAATCGATTGTTTTAAACCAAGTCCTAATTATTCGTGACACTTGTATAATGCAATAAAAAAAAAACTGAAAATGTTTAGCTTGTGCAATCGCTTACAAGTTATGTGAGAGACAATAATAATAATAATAATAATAATAATAATAATAATAATAATATAGGTCTTTTAGAACCAAAAAATAGTCAGAGGTGTAGCATTACACTGATCTTTTTTAATATGTCAATTCAGTGATGAATAATTAAGCAGCATTGGTCCAACTGAAAAACATCGATAGTGTAAACATTTATAGGATGGACTTAAGAAAGTTCCAAAAAGAATTAGTTTAAAACTCTAAAAAGGACTGCACTATATTTTGCTGTATACAAACAGAATTTTTTCATTTGCGTTATGTGAACATTTTAAAGCTCAATATAAAGAATATGGCAAAGTTTGTTTTTGTGAAAAAAAAAAAAAACAAAAAAAAAACTGGTTGTTTTTCATTTAAATGTCTAACTGAGCTCAGGAATAAATTATATTTTTAGATTTTTGTTGTTTTATGTGATTTGATATGAATGGAGTGACTGTATTAATATCTATACACAGTATTCTCTTATATTGATCACTGGTTCATGAATCATATTAAAAAAAATCATAGCAGAACTTGTGATATTGGCAAACATAAAATCATTATACACCGAATCAATATAATATTGTGTTGTGATCAAATATATGATTTACAGGTAGCAGATACAAAAATTTACAGGTCAAGGTTGACCATTACCCTTCTTTCTGTGGGTATTCCATGTTAAAATGATTGGTTTGCTGGGCTGATACAGTGAACAAAATTAGTTTATTGCAAAAAAAAAAACAAAACAAAAAGTAACATCACCCTGCTGAGTAAAAAGACCAAATGTATCTGTCCACCAACAGATTGTGCTGCTTTTGCATAATTTGCCTTCATTAAACTACTGAAAAACATCTGTTTTGGCCAGATATTTAATCACAAAGTTTGACACGTTGACAAATACAGGTAGGAGAAGGTCTAAAATCATCAAAAATTACAATACTGTGACAAGATCCTCCAGAACCATAACTACAGTGCATCCTTGTCACAGCTTCAGATATTCTAACAAGATCATCAACGACAGAAAAAAATATGTCCTTTCACAGAGAATAATGAATTTTTATCATCTCAATCTTTGCAATTTGTTCTCTAGATCTCATCAAACGCCTCCATGAAATACAGCTTTTTTTCCAAGCCATTTACACGAAACAGTACAAGGGTGCGTTTACGTGGTGCATTTTAAATGAGTTGCACAGACTCATTTAAATACGAGTACGTTTAATTGTGCTATAAGAAGAATTGCAATACATTTTGTCTTGATATTTTCTGTGGACAAATGCATTAACATCACAATGCAGTGAGACTCCACTCCCACTGCGTTTTCCTTTCTTGCCCGAGGAACACCCCTGCACATCGGATTGTACATGAAGGATTAAAAGGCTATCCCACGGAAAATCCTAAGCTTGGTCTAGCTAAAAGCACTACGTAAACACCCCACCCGTCAAATTACTGACGTTAATCAAAGATCGGCGTGCAAATTATATTAAAATGTCATTTCACACAAAACTCCCCTAATTAAACTTACGTAACGACGAATTAAAACAACTTTGAGAACCTAAATTTCAAAGGCTGAATCGTGGCATCGTATTACATAACAGATGATTCAGAGTATAAGTTGTGCTTGCAGTGCATGAGTGTGTCAGAGAGACTAAATAACCCACCAGTGTCCCTGACAGACCCTCGATGTTCCCTATGCCCATTGTAAACACCATCTGTGCCATCATCGCACTGTACACAAGGACATGTGCACGCCAAAATGTGTTTAATTGTGTTCTAAAAAATACACCTTTAACTCTGTCATAGAGAGACAAACAGAAGGCTTAGTGTGCATTTTCAGTGTCTACACACACAGGGAGTCCAGCATCACTCCCCCATCAACAACAAGCACGTCCCATCCAAGCAAAGCCCAACGGCCCACATCGACACGACTACAAATACAAATCCAGTTAATCCCTGGCCACATCCTTATACATTTACTGTCCACATGCCTACTTTTACTATTTTAAAACCTCCTCCTCTAAATCATATTTTATTTAAAGTGGAATTATGCCTAGTCAGCGTACAGGCTGGTCACGCAAAGAGCATCGTTTTGTAGCCCACTGAGAGTGCATGCCCATAGAAATAGCACAATAACACATTAGCAAGCAAGCTGTCTTTGCTTGACAAACAGCTCGCCACTAAGCTAATTAGCAGCAGGCGCAGTAGCGTCACCGTCGCACCTGCTAAATAAAGAGCGCCTGCGGGCGGAGGAAGAAAGTAAATGCCTGCGGTCCTAACCACAATTAAAACGGCTAGAAATAGATGAGATAGTCACAGCATAACAAAAACACAACCGCGTCTAAGTTAAAAGCGTACAGTTTAATAAAGAGTGATACATCTTACCTGTACAGCCCACAAGAAGCAAGGCTAAAAAGATATCCCTGGACTGGACCATCGCTACTCCCGAGTAACGTGAACGTTAAACGGCGTAGCTAACGTTTAATCTCCTCTCGGTCCCTACAGTAGTGCCCCCGAGTTTCCTGCCTCTCTCAGCAGCTGTTCATCCTAATCTGTATTTCTGAGCTCGTTGGTGATGAGTGTCAATGGCAGCGTCTTTGATGACAAGTAGCGGTCACAGATAAGCAGTGATGAGCGCCAGTACCCAGTTCAAAGTCTGACTGACAAGCAGAGCCTGCTCACACACGGGAATTACTCCGCACAGGCGGAATGAGGGATCTTCTGCTAAATAGTGCGTAGGGTTTTAGAGATAAGCGCTGTCAGAGGGAACCCCCAGCGAAGACAGCTGATAATGATGTGTTTCATTCTTGCGGAATTCTTAAGAAGAAAAAAATGAAAAGTGAGATACAGAAGATTTTTTTTAAACCATACATTTTGTATGTTAACAGAAAATTGCCAGGGCTCAAATCCATTCTTGTAATGAGCTATTCTACGTAATTAGCTCTAAGTTGCTTTAATAACAGTGTATCTTTTATATAATTATTTTCGAGTCACTTAAAAAGACATTCATGAATATCGCGGGTTTTCCAGTAAAACTGAACAATAAATAGATTATTAAATAACTGAGGATCTTTTTTAAGGTTTTGATACCATGATTTATTAATGTCCAGAAAACTGTTACAGATTAAAAACAACTGTCAGTACAAAGCCTAATTAACAAGTCCAAAGTTAAATAAATTGTCAAGATATTTTTCTCTTGCAAACCACAACTATGTTAAAAGCTGATGTTCACATCTGATGTATAATGCATTAGTAAATTACTTTTAACTATTAGCCTGGTGAAGCTACTGCTTCTGTTAAATTATTTTTGACAATGCATGAAAGGAAAATAGCTAATTTGTAATTCAAAAATTATAGTGCTTCTAATAGCTTTTCAACATCTTTCACCCACTTAGAATCAATCTGTTTCAGATCATTTGCAAATGCTTTGGTACATTAATGCAAACAATTGTACAAATGTCCACTCTTTCCTGCATAATAAGTGGCTCAAGTCAAGCTGATCAAATAAATGTTCTGTGTTGAATAGTCCCACCCTCAAATAATTGAGGCATTAAGTCATCATATATGTCATTCATATGTAAATCCTTGAAACACTTGTTTTAATTTGTCCAGGACATTTCATAGGTATCCATTCTTTTTAGGACATTTTTTCATATGAGTTGCTCTCAAAGAGAAACTTTCTTTTTGCTATTGTGCATGACAGGATGACATTTTGGATCCACTAATGATCAGCCATTTTCAATAGCTCAGAGGACATCTCATAAACTTCCACCTGGAAACATACACCCGAGCAAAACCATTTTAGAGCAAAGTGAGCAGGATCAACAGGAGACGTAAGATTGTGGGGAGAAGTAGAGGGAAATTGGAGTAGAAATCGAAAGAGACAGAGATAAAGACATAACACTGATATAATAAAGACCTAAATTGTGGCTTCAAAATGAGGGTGGTCAACAGCTGCAGCTGAATGAAGCCGACCATGTTCCAAATCATTTAAACATGGTTTGTCAGCAAATTGCAGAGGAAACAATGAAAGCATAAATGGAAATCCTATCCAGTGTTTTGAAAACAATTTTCCACATACGCTAATGTGTAATTTTATACCGCTGAACCTGATACATAGCCTACAGGAACAGTGCAGCCTTGTGCATAAACATACACAGTCATCAAAATCACAGCCAATGTTTACATCTGAAAATATTTACATAGTCCAACACAGTCTGAATCAGTGAACATCTTTACTGCAAAAACTAAAAATTAAGAACGATGAAGTATCTTTAATTAAGGCAACTTATGCTTGTGTTTTTTTCTAACATGATAGTTTGCCTTACAAAGATATTTGTATGTAAAAGAAAGTTTGCACCACTTACTTTAGTTCCAAATTAACTTAGTAACCAGCTGATGACTGGTTTTAAGTACTAAAAGTATCAAAATTACACAGCTGACAAGTACAAAACTTAATGTTTTTGTTAAAGAAATCCTTCATAACAAGACAATTGTTCTTGATTTTAATTACCCTTTTGAAGAAAATGACATTTCATTAAATCTTAAGTCAGATCATCTTCTATTCTGTTTCATCAACCATTCTGCTTCTTCTAGAAAATAATAAACCTGAACTATTGTTGTTTGTTTTGTTTTGTTTTGTATTTTCAACCTTCTGAGACCTGAGCTTTAGTTTGACCTACATTAGAGATTTCTTCTAGCTATTCGGGGTTAGGAAGAACCAGTAAATAGAAGTTTATACATATTTTTCATGATTTTACATATTCTATTATATGTTGTATAGGAATGAATATCATTTTAATTGAAAAACAAGGTCTCTCCTGACACCACCAAGTGGCAGTGTAAGTGTTTTAACATGTTCCAGTTAGCCAGAATTTAGTATTACTGCATTGAAAGATGGACACACTGTTTTCCTAAAAAAGGATGGTGATTTGATAAATTAAAGCCACTGAGAAAAACAAAGCACCTGCAAATCCATCAAAGCAAAAGCGAAGTTAATATTTTGGGTTTTATTAACTATTAGTGTATTACCATTTGCCTGTATATAAAGATAACAGATAAAAGAATATAATTAGTTATTTAACAAATATTGGTTTGTCATTTAATACACAATTATTGTTTTAATCTTCTTTTGTCGCATAAGAAAGCGACACTGTTTCCATACATGCTGCAAATTTTAAGTGCAAAGTTTCACACATATTTGGAATGCACTGAACCAAACCACTGTAATTTTCTCTTCATTTTGTTGTATAGCGCTGTTGTTAGTCAAATACTTTCCTGACCCCTCGCACCCCACCAGCAGCCAAAATGCTTAGTGCAGCACATTAAATACAGTAAATGCAGATAAATAAATATGAAGGACAGTGAAAGAACATAGAGTCAAAGGAGAGGCACCTGAGAGGACGGTTTACTTTTTTTTTTCTTTTTTTTTTTTTTGTGGCACTGCTGGCCAGCAAATAAAAAATAAATAAATAAAACAGCTATAATGGGCCAAACTCTGATAAACCCAAATCAATCTGTGGGCTGGCTGAAATGAATTGCAGCCAAAATTTTTCTTACTTGCCTCAGCCCATCCTTTTACAGCAGTTCTATCCAGACAGACAAGCACAGCGAGTCCAAAGCCCCAAAGATACGGACAGACCACTTTCCTTTTATAACTTGCCATCTGCTAGGAAATAACTTTTATAAAGAAAGGGGAAGAGAAAGAACAAGGAGGTTTACTCAGTGGGGGGGGAAGTGTAAAGGTGTGACAGACGTTAGTGTCACTGTTTGAGACAGGAAAAAGCATGACTCAGCTGATGACTCATTCATAAATGGCCTCTAATATACCGCATTTTTCTTCAGTGTGCACTGAAGCTGATGTTGCTTGTTTTCTGTAGTGTAATACGTCAACTCCTCTCAAAATTTCAAGCATCTTCTTTCATAGGACGAAATTAGAATAAATGTATAAATCTACAGCTTGAGAAATTATTCAGAGTTATGGGATCTCAAAGGTCTCATCAGCTAAATTCTGGATTAAAAAGCTTAACTGGAGACATCATTTTCAATCAGTCTGCAGAAAACCGACAAAATTTTATCAGCTGAGAAATCTGTCCAACAGGGCAACATAGCATGGACTGCCAAATGCCCTAATCATCCTCGTAAAAAAAAATATTTAGAAGAAAAGCAAAACGTGCAATTGCACTCCCTTTGAGCTCTCAGGCCTAATCCTGTAAAGTGAGGATGCTGTCCATTTGCTCTTTCATCTGCTCAAATTAGCAAGCATCCCACGAATATCTTGCCAACATCTGTTCAGGCTTCATCTGTCATGTTTTATCCCGCACATTGTAGTGGAAGAAATATTAAGAAATTGTACATACTAAAGGTTAGTCTCCATTTCTTTAATGGAACACCAAAATATGTGAGAGTAATGTGTTTGTTGCCTTTTTTTCTTCTCCCTATCCTTCTATTTCACAGTATCCCTCTGTCCTGCCTCCTCCTATACTCGTTCAGCCATTAGAGCCATGACCACACATGCGTACTCTCTGGAGCTCACGCCTACATGCTCATACACACGTGCAGCTCCATCCATCTACTCATCTTTTTTTTTCCCATATATCCAGGAGAGGTTTACATGATCATCCTCCACTGTAGGAAGTTTTAAAATAGGCTTTGTTACCTCCTCCTGTACTGCAGCAGAAGACCACATACAGTAGTGATGTGAGCTCTGATTTCTGGGTCATGGAAGTAGAGGTCGACAGCATGTGGAGGAGTACACATATGCTATGTTCGTTGGCTAATAAAGTAACTAATGAAAGAAATAGCGAAGCTATAATTGCTTGAATGCACTGCTGTGAACCCAACTTTGATATGAGACTTGCAGTGTGGATTGCATAATCGGTTAGGTTCAGACAAAAGAAAATCGAAGAAACACGCTGGATTTGCAGGCTGGGTAAAATTCAGCTGCATGGTCTGTGAAAACAGTACATGTCAATTCTTTGTTCTTCAAATACTGTATGTCTTTTTTTGAACAAACAAAGCTGGGTTTTCAATTTTTAGTATAAGGCAGACGGAGTAATCCCCAAACTGTTTAATGGCACCTCTATTTTATACAGAAGGTAGCAACTCACCCAAAACATTTCATTCATGCTTCAGAGCTTCAAAACTTTATTTTAATAGTTGGGCAAAGCCATCAAAATAAAAAGACAATTTTTCACTGTGTGAGCTGCACTGGTTATAATGTTTAGAAGGTTTTCCCCTGGCAGTTAATCTGTGAAGTATTCTTGATGTAAAAATTTCAGTTTGTTTTTCTTTCTTTTTTTTTCTTTTACACTTACAGCATACTGTAAATCACAAGGGTGCCAGCTTTGTCTGTCTGAATGCTGTGGTGTATCGCAACAAGCTTTCTAGACTCTTTTTCCAAGATCAAGTGAAAATGTACAAGTAAAAGCAAGTACTGTAAAATACTGTCGACCTCACATCTGACAGAATTGCCAAGTTGTTACAACCTGTTTTTAGTTTCAGACAAATCACTGGACAGCCAAGAATCAAAAGTCTGCACCCAGGCAGCAATTCAAACCTCAAAGAAAATGGAAAAACACATTTGTAATTATCAGGTCTGCTTTTGTTGAAATGTATTACATGGGCTAGCTTGCTTGCTTTACTGCAGTGGGGTATGACAGGGATGGAGCTGCAAGGCTAAATTAATTTGATAGTTTTTGCAGTGCTAGCAAAATGGACAAACAATGTGTTGACTGTCTCAAAATATTAGCATCTGACAGTATGAAGCCAAACAAGGTGTAATGCTACTTGAGGACTTTTCATCCTCAACGTAGAGAAAAGCCTGGTGATTACTTTAGAAGTAAACTACTGAACTGTGGTTTATAGTAGAGTTGTGTTTAACTAAAGTAGCATCTGTCTCCTCGAAAGTTCAACTCACCTGAAGTAGATTCCAGTTTTCTGGTTTAAGACGCCGCACGCTGTAGCAGAGGAATTCATGATTCCCTCTGCCACTTACATGGTTTCAGCTTTAGTTAATGAACTAGCAGCCAGTAAACTAAAGACTATTTCGTGGCACATTTCTTCATGTTTCTTTGTAAGCATTGGGTTGCATGTGGTAGTGGAATCAAAGAGGACTTGACATTACTGTTGTTGATTAAAAGGGGGCCCTGCAGAAAAAGTTTGGGAACCACTACTTTACTGTTATCTGTGTCTCTAATTGGGTTTTTTTCTGTTCTTTTCCTTCTCTCACTTCCTCTACCACCACCCTGCATGGGCACCCCTCTGTTTTTTTTCCAGTGTGTATCTGTAATATCTGCAATACTGACATTATGAAAAGCTCCACACTGTATGTTTCCACACTTAATTGAATACTTTTTTGACTGTGATTCATGGTTCCTAAGTATGAATCACAAAGGCAATTTTTCAATTTCACAGACATCATAAACATTTGGTGTTTTTTTTATATATAAGTAAAGAATAGACAGGATGTCTGACAGGGATTAATAAGCAAATCTATCACTTTGGTTGCAGTGACTCAAACAACTGAATGATGTTTTGAAGTTTTTTGAAGGCTGGCACTTTCAGTTAGAAGCAGCTCATTAGTTTTACCAGTGAGAGATATGTCGTTAAAGTGTTTGCTTTGACAAATGGAAAACTAAAATAGGATGTTACCAGCTTGAATTCAATATAAAAAAATTGTTTTTGTTTTCAAGAACTTGCTTATAAAATGTTAGGACTGGTAAAAAAAAAGAAAAAAAAAGCAACACAAAGTAGGACTGTTGATCATGTTCATCATTCAATTACCACCTTTAGTGCAGAAAGGCCACACTTCCTCTAATCCAAGACCCAGGATTTGTGTATTGGTTAGCTTCAGTGGGAGATGGTGTTGTCACACAGTGCACTCATTGTCCTGAGAGTCTGTCCTGCAACGCACACAAGGCTCCTTTGTGGACTGCTGATATTAATCTGCAAAGGCAGTGATCTGGAGGAGTCTGACTAAGCTCACTTATAACCACACACATCAGTACACACAGAGACATGCAGACAGAGTCTCAAACATTATGCATAAGCATTATATAACAAGAAAAAGAGGGGATGCAGTGTGAATCCAGCACAACTTCCCCATCATAAAGATTTCATTCTTCTAAGATGATTTACAGAATGCATTGAATCTGCAGGCTTGTCGTCACTGCTGTAGACATTAGGTGTCATTGAAAGATGTCACTGAAATGCTCCAGCCAACTTTCATCATCAGCAAACACAAAGAAGGTTTATATTCCAGCATTTCCCAGCCAGACGATTGACAATGCACTCCAGCCGCATCAGCATAACCAAGACTGCGAAAAAATGCTCTGCCACAGATTAACAGTGGTCAATCAATCCCACAAAGAATGAAAGCAAAAACACATATTCCGTAAAAAGAGTTTAAACTGTTGGGTGAGGCATAGGATGGACACTATAAAGATTTAATCCTGTTAAATAAATTGAAAATTGTCTAGTGCTGTTGAAGCACATAGTTTCCCTGAACATAATTCTGGAACTGAACCATAATTGCAGAATAAATTAGATTTAAAAAGTTAAATAAAAAAATAATTAAAACAGCCATGTCCACAAAGCAGGACTACATTACATGGTGCACTTTATACAAATGTACAATAGTCCCATAGATAGATGAGAGTAAGCCTGAAGGGGGAAATATTTCCAAATTTCAAAGATTCTAGTCAGAAATGTTGGCAAACGATAGCAAAGGAATAAAGAACAAAACAGTCAAATGAGACTAAAAGATGCTGTTGTAAGCATATCTTGATATCTGCTGCCACCTTGGGGTACAGAACTATTACTGCATCAAACAGATCTAAGCTCAATAAGTCAACTCATCCTTCACACGTACTAAGGTCTATCTGACATGTGGGGGCAGCATATCTCTACTTTTACACATCTTCTTCTCATTGGATAATTTAAGCATGGACTACAGAAAGATAATTAGAAAAGAATTATAAGTAATGTTGACCACTTTTGTCCTGTAATAGAGGTGTAATTTGGAAAATGGCAGATAATAGAGTTTTACTCTGTGCCAGCTGTGCGACCTCAACATGCTTGACTCAACCCTCCAGTTTGGTGGGAGGTTTAACACTAAAATGACTGCACAGATGTGTGCTGAAATTGAGCCGGTTTTTGTCTGATGTATTTTCTATTCTTTGTGTTGTTTTCAAAAAGACATTTCCCCCTAGGTTATTTAAAAAAAAAAAAACTCACTTCCATCACGCAGCAAATTGCATCGAATTTTTCTTTTTATTTTGTGATATTCTCATAATTTTCTTTTCCCCTATTGATCACTTTGTGTCTGTGGTGAATCAATGTGCACATATACATTTGATCAAAATAACAGCTGTGGTACACAAAGATATTTACATTGCTATATCATGGGTACTCCACATTATAACAAATAAAAATTGCTTTTGAATTTCTGATTTTCTGCTTTCAGATTATATGCACTGGATATTTACCTTTCATTAGCATGTTTTTTACTCAAACTGATCACATTATTTAAACATCTTCCATTGTTATCATCTTCAGAATGTCTCATTTTGACACCACAATAACCAGTTACAATAGATCTTTAAACATGTATTAAACCACTACCTGTTAATGGCATTAAATGAGTTCAACACAGATGCTGGATCTGAGCAGGTGGCAAACAGCTGCCAAGTGATATAAATCTATCAAAACAAAAACAAAACCTCCTTCCCAAATATATTTGTCATTATTCATAAAGAACATTGAAGCCTGTAGTAACAGAGTGGCTTGAAGATTTTCACTGCAGACAAATTCATACATCTTGTAAACTGAGTTTTGCATACACCAGCTTCAGTGACAGTGCGCATCAGATCTTTGGTCTCTCAAAAAGCCTGTCACTTTGGATTTTACTCGAGACATATGACAAGCCTCTAATACACTCAAACCCCATTTTAAACCCCCACGCTATAAGCAGAACACTGCTTTCAGTCAACAAACCACTTTCAAGATGCTCTCTGCAATACTGAAACACCAAAGAACATCAAAGTGAGATCCAAAAAAGAACATGACTGGTGAAAATAGTTGTCTGCATGAAAAAAACTGAGAAAGCATGGTAACTCTTTCTGCACAAGCAATAATAATAAACATTTGACTTGATTTAAAACTGATCTTAGAATTGATTGTGTGTGAGCTGTCCATTTAAGTGTCATTACTTTAAAACAATGTGCAATTCTCATTGCATCTCTTTCACTTTTTGAAAGTTTTTAAAGATTGGAGTTATCAGGTGCAGACCCAGCGCTAGGGCGGGCCCCAGTGGGCAAAGCCTGCCCTTTCACAATTTCGGCCCTCCTATCCAGCCTTATCATTTTAATTTATGTACTTTTCAATATCATTTTCATTTATAATCATTTGTCAGTTATTTTTATAGTGGCACTAAATGATCAAAAGTAGAATCAGTTCCCAAATGTGCTTTTTTTGCATTGAGAAAACGTATCGCTCAAGATATTTGCAAGTTGTGTGTGCTTGTATATGTAATCTGTGCAAGTAAACGTCACCAAATCCTGCGATAACTTAAAGAACATAATGAGTTCTTTAAGTTGTCATGATATTTGGTGTGAAGTCATTAACTAGCTTCACTGAAGTAGTAGCAGACTGATACCTTTGGACAATGGACATCAGAAAGTGATTCAATGATAAATTGTCAGTATTTATATAGCAAACTGCCATGCAAGGCGCTCAACCATGACCTATCAGCAGCAATTTGGGGTTCGATATCTTGCTCAGGGACACCTAGACATGAGCTTGACAGGCCAAGGATCTAACCGGCAACCCTCAGGCTCTGGGGCGCCGAAAAGGGGGGGTAAAGGGGAAGGATTCTCGGGGCCCATGACTGACAGGGGGCCCAGAAGGGCCCTCAGTGCAATTGTAATACTAACAAAATGATCTAATACTCAATGATAAACCTACAATCACACAAACATTTTAGTTACAATCCAATGTTATCACTAAGTTTCTTTGTTTTGGAAACATTTTTGAACACCTACCCCCCCGCCCCCTCTCTATATTTTCCTTAAATGGTTCAGTCCACCTGCTCCTTCGGCTGCGGAGCAGCTCAACAGGCCGACAGCGAGTGGATGCGAAGACAGCAGGATGCCCCAAAATAGGAAAGTTTATAAAGAAAAGAAAAAAGCTGAGACTGGAGAGAGAACAGAGGGGTCGACAGTACGTCACCCAATTCTTTCAGAGGCGAGGTGGTCAGTTAGTTCGTCTGATGATAAGTTGTGGAACATTAGCTTGTTGTTTCTTCTAAACTTTGTCCATATAAGCTAGCTCACTTTGCTCCCCATATTAGCACATATTTCTGAATAAAACTCAGGATTTTATTTAATTTCACTTTTATTTTAATCAAATAATCAAGGCAGGCAAACGATTAGCAAGCTGCTCTACTAAAACATCATGCATGTTCCAAACAGACACAGGAGCAGCCGAAGCAGATGCTGCCAGACCCCCACCCACCCCACCTTAACATGTCCAGGTAGCTACATGAGAGAAACAATAACGTGGAGGATTGGTAGTCAAATCATTTTCCCTTGACATTGTTGGTGAAATCACTGAAATCACCTTTAAGTAAAACAAATAGTGGGAGGCCACCAGAAATAAGGATTGTTATGCTATTACAAATGACATTACACGATTGGAGATACTATATGATAGAACAGCTGACAGAATAGAAAGCTGGACTTCAGGACTTGATAAGTGATTTTCCAGGAAGAAAGCTCCACGTTGGGCTCTTGGTGAAAAAGGCTGAGCAAGGACAGTGATTGTGAATGAGATTGCAAGAGTTTGACTCAGCAATAGTGTACCTTTACCACTCCTTGATATGTTATTACACAAAGGTCTACCTTTTAAAATGTGATTATTTATTTTAAAGACGCTCCCAGCCGTTGGTTGGCTGTAAATCTCCACAGTGGTTTGCTTGTGACCGTATTACATTCAGTTCATATAATACAATAAACCATGTGAGGTCCTGCTATTTTTTGTTTCTGAGCCTACCTAATTTATTTTACCATTTGCATCAGATTTAATGATGATGACGCTCGCAATACAATAAATCAGAAAAAATGAGTGGCCACTTTGTTTTTGATGGTGTTTTAGCTGAGATTTGATTTATTTCTCCACAGATTATAAATGCATTTCATTTTCATGGAAGAGGTTATTTTTGTATTTAAGTTTTGTATTTGTAATTTGTTTTGTAATTATCATGAGATAATTAAGTATTTAAAAAAAGATAGAGGGGTTTTTAAATATAAAGTATCCGTCTTGCAGCAAATAATTGAATTTAAATTAACTTCATTGTATTTGTAGTGCTTCCCCTACCAACTAGCCTGTCATGTTTTTCTTTTAATTTCTTTAAATTTGATTTAATTAAATTTCTTTTAATGCTATTTTGATGGTCAAAATAGCATTAAAATTGCCAATTGGATGTATTACACTATTAAAATTTTCAGGAGGGGGCCCACTCAGTTTCTTTTCATGGGGCCCAAAATCTCTAGCAGCGCCCCTGCTCAGGCTACAAGACAACAACTCTACCCACTGAGCCATGCCACCCAGTAACATGAAGAAAGGAACTTGTGTCAGGTGTCACACAGCAAGAATAAGTCACTTCCAGCAGTTTGGATGATTCCAGCAATGTGGCGAGACCTAGCCAGATAACAACAGCTCCAACAACCACAGGTGCATGTGTCCGTCTTCTCCTCTTTCTCTGGAGGCAACGTCTGCAGCTGGATAAAATGCAGTCTGACTTGTCTTTACTAAGTGTAGTAAATCACAGTTACATGTTTAGTATTTCTGTTTTTTGTCTGCTGCAGATTTTTTAGATGTTTTACAGAGTTGAAGTTGCACAAAATGTAAGAGGATCAGTTTGGGTGTTCTACCACGGTTCCTCTTTGTCTGGGATGTGGAAGTTTGTTGAGTGACTAAAGCATGATGGAAACATCTGCGCTGGACTGAGCGCTTGTGTTGTTTTGTGTGAAATGTAATCCATTGATCCGAACATCTCTCACATAATGTTGCTGTGCAGATTTTCTGATTAACAGATCTCGTCCTCAGACTGTCTTTTAATTCATGTATGTAATTCATAAATTAAAAGTTCTATTTTCTGTTTCCTGTGATGTCTGATATCTGCTGGATCCAATTCTAAGTATCGACAAAGTTGATTTATTTAATTATTTTTAGAGGAAAAAAATGTTGCTGTTTTTGTTTTATTGCATTCTATACTCATATTTGTTTCGACATAGGTCAAATATTGAATTATTAAAGCAGAACTTGTCCTCTTATAAAGTCAAAATTAATTTGATATATGAGGCCCGCTCCCAGCGATCAGTTTCCGCACAGGTACTCTGTTCTGGTGCCAGGACTGCACCACAAATAGAGTTGAACTCTGTGTGTTTTGTTCACTTAGCCTGACTTTAACATCTTTTTCAATGTGCAGTGTTTATGTGAGTAGTGTTTTGGCCTTGACAGGCAGTTCCAGGCCAGCAGGGCTTTTACCCTGCAAGCCAACCTGGAAGTTAACTCTGCCATGGATGGTTGACTCCAGCCACTACCATAATGTCTGTGGGGTTCTAAATGTGCCTTTAGTTTGATGCCCTAAATACAGAATAGAAATAGTACTTTCAGTTTGACTCTCAGCTGAACTCAGGAACAGTAAGTTTATTTAACAGAAGAGTCAAGGTCTTGTAAGGAAGTAGAAAATTAAAATTTAATAAGGCTAGAAATAGTTCATTTTTAAAGAAAGCTACTCATTAGCTTCTTACAGAACAATATGCTTGTGCTATGTTTGATTTATCTGTTTGAAAAGTGAATTATCGAAGAGTAAACACAGCTATTTGCTATCTACTAAAAAAGTAGGTAAAATGTCACTGAAGTAGGGAAGCAAATTTAACGCCTTTCCCCCCCAAACTGAGTAGCTTTTAGCAGTTTTTTCAGTAATGCACCCTCTATTTGCAGCTAATTCGGCATCTGTCTTGCATCCTACCTAAACTCGGAGCTCTCTCCAGCCAGTAAAATACAGTGAAAGCCAGTGACTCTATTTTTATTTTATTTTTTATTCCTCAAATAATATCTTTTGCTCAATCAGCCACGGTGAACAAATGTCCATTTGTGTGTATAGTAAAACTCAGCTGCAACGTCACGTGGCATCCCGAATGAAAAAGTTTTATAGTGCAGTTTCTCAGCCTTAGGAAACTGCTGGGCAGTGAGGGCTCCAGAGATGCACATAATAGATGTCACTGTGTCATCAAACAAATCCGGAACAAAGAGTTTTAAGGTCAGAAAGTTACCTGATACATCTTTAAACAGTCTTTTCTGTCCAGTCCACTGTGTAGGAATAAAGATGATCCCTTCAGATTCAGATGAAACTTGCTTTGACCCTTTTGGATGCAGCACTGGATTTCTGCAGCTTGGTTGGATCAACAGTGGTCAAGAAAAGTCTTCTTCATTTCCCTCACAAGCTCCTCTGTCTCCAGAAGATAACCGACCTGACAAAAAAGTAAACGTTCCCAGTGAACTTTACTGATCTGTCACTAGTGCACTTGCATACTTAATGAAATTAACTTTCAAATTCACACACACACACACACACACACACAATACATATACAACAAATATAGTTTAAACGACAAAGAACCGATCAATGTTTGAAGTTGTTTTTTCTTTAGTTTGAAGAACTTTGATTATATCAGAGCTCTGGAGAAAAATGGGATTGTGTTGACCTCCATAACAAATTTTGTGATTGTTTGTGAACAATTGTGAACAATTTTCTTAAGCTTGACTTATTATCTCAGAGTTCTGGCTGAAAGTAAAAAATCAATCAGATAAGCTAAATTAACAGCAGTGATCTAATTTTTGAGAGTAACAGGGTGTGAAGTGATTCTTTTCTATGTCTAGTGCTAAACCACCTTTTAAATATTAAAGATAGAGGGTTGACTTTGTTTTTGTGCGTACACTTGAGCAAAATATGACATGTTGGCAAGAAGTGACTCCTGGACCATATAAGTTAGTTCAAAGACAGCCTCAAATAAAAACAAAATGACTTAAACAAAAATCGATACAAACCAGCATTCTGGTAATGAATATGGATGTGAATGAAAACAAAGTCCATATTGCTTTTTAATCTAATCCCAGCAGAGAGCACTGTACTTTTTGACCAAAATCTTCTCCCTAACCAAATTAGTGAAGCCAGCACTTGTGGTGACCCCACCTCAAACTGACACAATATGCAGTAAACCTTTGACTTTTTGGGGACATCGTAGGACTGAGGTAGTTGCTAGATTTTGTGTAGTTATTCCAGCCTTTGTCCAAGCACCTCTAAAGTACTAAAGATGAACCTGTCCTATCCCAGTCGTTGAGTTCAAAGCTAATGACTGGAATAGCACTTTGCTGTTCATAAGGGGTCACTCTTTGGCTTGTGCAGTTGCCAAGCAACCAGAGTAGAATCCAAGATAGGACTACAGCAAGCCAAGAAAGAGGATAAGCTAAACTAATCAAGTGGCCATTTAATGGACTATACAAGAAACAATATTGATCGTCTGACTC
The DNA here is from genome assembly GCF_017639745.1 of Melanotaenia boesemani. NCBI lineage: Eukaryota > Metazoa > Chordata > Actinopteri > Atheriniformes > Melanotaeniidae > Melanotaenia > Melanotaenia boesemani. The sequence goes on from NC_055690.1 coordinate 16,563,158, forward strand.
TAAAAGAAAGCAATAAAATGCTTTATTTTATGCTAAATTATTGCTGATATCTTATTTAAGAATGAGAAAATTCATGTTTTTATTTTTCAATATAGCATTGCGACTCTGTGTATAAAGAGCAGCTTTGTAAAAATACAAAGAAAAATGGCTTCCATCTAATTTCCTAAAACATTCCTTTCCTTCCTTTTAAAGCATCAATGAAATTATAAGCACATAGGAATGCATTATATTTGTTGTTTTCTTTGTGTTATATCACTGAGAAACATTTGTTGTAAATATATTCAGAATTTGGGAATGTGTTTATTTTTCTTGACATTTGAAAAGTTGATTTCTTCATGTGAATAAGCCCAGGTCCAAGATGAGCTGAGGGGTGGAGCAGGATGTCTGGCATAATAACTCACATTTATAAGTATAATATGAGATAGGATAAGATGGATTTTGAAGGGAAGGGAGTCGTTTTTCCCCTTTCATTCCATTTCCCTTTTCTTTTATTGATTTTGAGAGGAAAAATAAGAACAAAGACATTCTGCATGTTTTTCATTTCCTTTGACCCCACACTACCTTTTGCTTTTCATCTAAAAGTAACCTGAACAACTCCCGCAGCTTGAGTCCGATGCCAAAAATTTCATTTTTATTCACTATCTCAGTTTTAAGGTTGTCTTTAAAAGACTTTCAGACCTTGTGTTGCTGAATTCCTTCACAAAACAGTAAACAAACTGCAAAACAGCGAGAATGAGGTCTTAAAAAACATAATTGAAATCAAATATTTGCTTTTCGCTTGAGATATGACAGCAGAGATATCTGAAAATCTTTTTTATTCTTTATTTTGAACTAAAAATTTAAAACAAAGTAAATATTTGTTTAAAAAAAACAAAACAAAACACAAGTTTCAAAGTTTGTAAAAGGATTTTTGAAGTAGTTTAACACTTTTCTAGTCCAAAACCCTTTTGTCAATAATAACTTAAATATTGACACTTTCACAGCATCTCTGAATATTATTACACATCATATCACAGTATACAACTCACAATAAATTATAAAATACATTATACATAGCTTTCAACAGATATCATTATTAGATTCACATTTTTTAACTATCTCATCTTTTATCTTTTGTTTAATTTTTCCTATCAATTGACATGTTTTTGTGTCCTCGATACAGCTGAACAACACTGAACTAGAAATACAATGAAGTTTAGTGTTTATTCTTATAGCTGTTTTTTTGAACGTGTGTGTTCCTCTCAGGCTGAATTTATTCTCCCTTTTTTGGAAAAGCTTTTGGATACTGTTAGGCAATTGTTCATTTTTAACTTTGTACATGATTTGAAGAATCTTGAATTTGACCAGGTCTTTAAATTTCAATATTTATAATTTGATGAAAAGAGAATTAGTTGGTTCTGTTTAGGTGGTGTTAGTTTTTTTTCTTTTTCTCTCCAAATTTAATGTTGTCTTGTATTTGTTCCCCCACACTTCAATACAATAAGTCATGTATAGTAGTATGAATACAAGGTGAAAAATGATGACTGATTTAAAAAATATTTAACTTTATAAAGAACTGAATTTCTTTTACATATTTTTAAATTAATATAGTTTATATGTTTCTTCCAACTCAATCTTTCATATCAATACACCAAGAAATTAAATTTCTGACACTCTTTCAAACGCTATATAATTTATCACAAGTTTCTTATTAGTGTTTGTTGGTCTATTCCCAAATATTATATATTTTGTTTTATTTAAATTTAATGTTAACTCATTAAGGCAAGGCAGTTTATTTGTATAGCACATTTCATGTACAGGACAATTCAAAGTGCTTTACATAAAACAAAGGCATTACAGATATTTAGAAATAGTAAAAGGCATCAACACATAATCACAATAAAATAATAAATTACATTAAATGATTGAAAGCAAGATAAGTTTAAAAAGTTAACATGCAGATTTCATGCATAGGCGCATGAGAAAAGAAATGTTTTTAACCTGGATTTAAAAATATCTACTTGTTTGCAGCAAAACAGCTAAATGCTGCTTCTCCATGTTTAGTCTGGACTCTGGTCTAGACTAGTTGACTAGTTGAGTCTTTGGATCTAAGAGCTCTGCTAGGTTTATTATCTCTGAACATATAACAGATGTATTCTGGGCCTAAACCATTCTGGGATTTGTAAACAATCAGAAGGGTTTTAAAATCTATTCTGTGGCTGACTGGAAGCCAGTGTAAAGAGTTCAAAACTGGTGTGATGTGTTCAGATCTCTTATTAACATCAAACCAACTCTTGAGTTTATTGAATTAATTTCCAACAATGTCAAAAAGTTTCTCCAAATCGTACTTCAACAAAATAGATTAGTATCATCAGCAAACAAAATAATTTTTAACAAACTGGACACTTCACATATTTTTAAAATAAACAAAATAAATTATAATAGTCGCAAAATCAAACCTCGAGGAAATCCTAACTTTATCCTCATTGAGTTTGATTTTACTTAATTTATTTCTAAATATTGTTCTCTGTTAATAATAATTTTGACAACTAATAAGCCAGCTGAGGGCCACTTCTCTAACCCCATACAAGTTTGTTTATCAATAATTCATGATCTACTCAATCAAAACCTCTTTTAATTCCCCCTCCCAAAAAATACCAATGGCATACTCTGGCATTCAACTACCATTAACCCAAAATTGTTTTTAATTTAATGAAAAAGAAACTCACTAAATCTATATCAAACAGGATTAACATTAACATAAGTTGCTAGTCCTTGACAGCCTGATCTTAATTAGGTATACTAAGGACTCTCACTTTGGATTAGTCCATACCAAGCAGAGATGGAAAAGGAGTTAATTCAAATCAATCTAAAACTTCTTGGCTTTATCAAACTATAAATCATGTTTGTGCAGCACTTCAAAGTTTAACAAGTAGAAGTAGAAGTAGCACGGAGTACAGTCAGTTCTTTTACATGCTGCTTTATAAAAACTGGGGATAAAAAACAATTAACTTGCAATTTTTTTTAAAGAACATATTTATGAGGTTTAGATATCCTTGAATAATTGCATTAGACACTTCACACTCATATCCTTAACTGTGTTGATTCAAAGCCATAGAAAGAAGAAAATGTTTCAAGTATTAAGAGGGAAACTGAATGAATAGAGCAGAAATTTTGCAACTTATATCACAATGCAACTTCCCCAGTTAATTATTTATTGAGCTGTCTTTTTTTTTTTTATCATATCATCCAAAATGTATGTGTATGTGGTCTTATCAATCAAAGTAAGTGATAAATGTTAAAGAGGCTTTCACAGAAGGGGGACTCATTAGGCAAAAGTAAATGTTTCCCCCAGTTAGAAAACTGAATGCACTATAAATCAGGTTATAAATGACAGAAAAACATATTGAATATATTGTAGTGGTTTTGGTGGATATAACCAAGTATATAACTTTAAAGGAACACTGTATAAGTTTCCAACCTTAAAACTCTGTGCTTCTGAAGGCACAGTGACATTTATTATGCACATATCTGGAGCTGTCATTGCTTTGCAGCGTCCCAAGGCTGCAAAACCACAACCTTTTTTTCCAGCTCAGGGCATCATGTGACAGCTGCATTTGCTGTATGTCACATGCCGGCAGCTGGATATCCACACATTGGCCATTTTGGATGCACATCATGACTGTTTCAGCAAAAAAAAAAAAAAAAAAAAGGGAATATTACCGAAGGAAAGCAAGGAATAATATGATAGAAAGTGACACAGCAAGAGATAAGGCAACAGTCAACGCTGACTTTGAATCGCTGAAGAGAACACAGAAAAGAGACAAGATGCAAGACGTATGTTTAATAAGGCTATGTTGGGTGGTGCCAAAGTGTCAAATCTGCCTATATTCAGTAGTGTGGCTTTAAATAAATACTTCTGACCCACAGAAAGAAAAGTTTCTCTCCGGGGCGCTAGAGGTATGGCTACTGAGTAGACGTGTTTTTTGGGAGCTCCCTGTGGCACGACCACATTCACTTTGTAAAAATCATCTCGGTCAAGATTTATGCCTGCGTTTGAACTCTAAAACAAGCGCAGTTCGTTTGTCCACAGCTTCCCATCAACTTGAAAAACATAATGGCTGGAAAATGCAAGGGAAAAGGACGGCAGCTAGCTGAGGCTATGGCTAAAGCTAGCCACGCCAAAACGAGCCCAGAGAATAAGGCCACCAAGGAGGAGGATGAGTTACTGCTAATGTGGCAGAAAATCTCAAAGAACATACTCCAGTCAATTAACGAGTGGTTTGACAAGTTCGAGCAAAGTTTTCAAGGTCCCATCGCTGACCAGCAGGCACTAATTGAGCAAGTCTGTGAGGTGGAAAATCAAGGGACGGACCACGAACAACCCATCCAGAGAGTGGAAACATCGCTAACGGAGCTACAACAAGAAAACAAAATGCTCCGCCTCAAGCTCTCGGATCTAGAGGGAAGATCGAGGCGCAACAATATCAAAATAGTGGGCATCCCTGAAGAGGAGGAGAAGGGAAGGCCATCTGACTTTGTCTCCAAGTTGATTCCCATGATACTCGGAGAAGAAAACTTCGACAAACCTGTGGTCATTGACGGGGCGCACCGCACCCTGCAGCCCAAACCAGGGGTCGGCTCAAAGCCGCGCACCATCATCGCATGAGTGCATCCGGCTCAGGACAGAGAGAAAATTCTACGGCTCGGAAGGCAGCGCTCTTTGGAATATGGGGGTAGACGGATCTTCATCTTCCCCGACTACACCGCGGAGGTGATGGAGAAACAGTGGAGCTTCAGGGATGTGCTGAGGCTGCTCCAGGAGAAGAACATCCAGCACTCTCTTCGCATCCCGGCGCAGCTCCACGTTCACCGTCAAGGGCAGGTAAAAGTGTTTAACAATCCTGCTGATGCTAAAAACTTTTGTGTTTGCACATTTGAAGTCCTTGATGGCTGATATTATGTTTCTACAAGAGACACATACTACAGCCACACAACATAGAAAACTTAGGGCCAACTGGATCTCCCAGGCCTATCATTCACCCTTTACATCCAAAGCCAGAGGCGTGGCAATTCTTTTCCGTAAATCTGTACCTATCAGCTTTCAGTCCTGCACAACAGATCCTAATGGTCGGTTCATCATTGTAAATGGGCTTATAAATCTGTTCCCTGTAACCTTAGCTAATATATATGGACCAAACTCTGATGATCCAGGTTTTGTTCGCAAGGTTTTTGATATGATTCCAGACGATGACTCCAGTCATGTGCTGATTGGAGGTGATTTTAATTGCTATCTGGATCCATACCTGGACAGGCTTTCCACAGCTCCACCACCCAATATCCTTTCTGTACAGATGCTCAATAACTTAATTAAATCTAAAGAAGCTGTAGATATTTAGAGATTACAGCACCCATCTGGTCGCGACTACTCTTTTTACTCACATGTTCACAAGTCCTTTACAAGCATTGACTATTTTTTAGTTGACTCTAGACTGATTTCTAACATTGAATGCAGTAAGTATCACAATATAATAATATCAGACCATAGCCCAGTTAGCATTAACCTCAAACTTTCTCTCCCTAAACAGACTTACTGTTAGCGCTTTAACCCCATGTTACTTGCAGATCTGGCCTTTAAAAAATAAATCAGCGAACAAATTTCCTTGTTCCTTGAGACCAATGATAATGGGCAAGTTAATGACTCAACTCTGTGGGAAACCCTTAAAGTGTACATTAGGGGACAGATCATTTCTTATGAAAGTAAACAAAATAAAGTCAAATGTGGTAGACTGAAGGAGATAGAGGAAGAATTAAAAACTGCAGACCAAGTTTATAAAAACACTTGACTCCAGTCCGACTATAATAATATACTAAAATTGCAATATAAGTATAACTCTATTCTGGGGGAGCAGGTTGGTAAAATGTTATTAAAAATAAAACAGAAACACTTTGAGCTTGGCGATAAGCCTCACAAACTTTTGGCGAGGCAATTAAAAGGTGAACAGGCAGGGAGAGCCATCTACAAAGTTAAGTCGAACACAGGTGTAATGCTGACAGACTTGCAGGATATTAATGAACGCTTCAGAGAGTTCTATTCTGACATGTATTCTACCAAGACAACAGCCACTCAGGATCATTATGATAATTTTTTCAGATCTCTAGCCCTTCCACAATTGGATGCATCATCAAAGGAATATTTGGACTCAGAATTTATTGTTTTGGAGATACAAGAAGCCATAATGGCATTCCCTACCGGAAAGGCTCCTGGCCCAGATGGATATGGCCCTGAATTTTACAAGATTTTTGGAAACATGTTAGCACCTCTATTATTGCGAATGATTCACCATACTCACTCAAGCAAATCCCTCCCACCTTCCCTAAATGATGCCAATGTTTGTGTTCTCTTAAAAAAGGGAAAAGATGAAAAAGAGCCTGGCAATTATAGGCCCATTGCCTTACTAAACTATGATCAGAAAATAATCACAAAGATCCTAGCTACTCGATTAGGGAAGAGTATAGCAAGCATTATACATTCAGATCAAACGGGTTTCATCCCAGGTAGATACTCTTTCTGCAACGTTCGCAAAACTCTAAACATTCTTTATGCAGACCATAACAATAAAGAAGGGGGAGCAATACTGTCTTTAGATGCTCATAAAGCCTTTGATACAATAGAGTGGCCATACCTTTTCACAACACTAGAAAAATTTGGTTTTAGGAACAGTTTTATTGATTGGGTCAGAATTTTGTATAAGAGTCCCAAGTCTTCCATACTCACAAACGGGAATAAATCCAAACCGTTTTCATTGCAAAGAGGTGTGCGATTCATTCAGCATCATCTCTGGTTATACAATAAATTGGGGAAAGAGTGAATTTATGCCTCTGGGGGACAGCTTGCCTCAGGAATTCTTGGATACCTTGCCTTTCAGAGTAGTACGTGAGTATTTTAACTACCTTGGGCTAAAACTGACAAATAACTCACTGCACACCTCTTTAAAGCTAATTTTGCCGATTTGGTGGACAAACTTAAGGCCAATATTGAAGCCTGGAGGACATTACCTCTAACCATGATTGGACGAGTTAATGCAATCAAAATGGTTAGTTTACCTAGATTCTTGTATTTGTTTCAGAACTTACCCATTTATTTAAGCACAAGTTTTTTTAAAAAGTTGGACTCTATCATACTACCCTTTGTGTGGGGCTATAAGTCACACAGGATTTCTAAAGCCCACTTGTATAAATCGACAAATGAAGGTGGTCTTGGCCTTCCAAACATCAAGCACTATTATTGGGCAGCTAACTCCAGGTTTCTCACTTATTGGAAACATAGTCCTACAGATGAGGCACAGGAAGGTATCCCCTCCTGGTTACAACTTGAAGCTCCTGTTACTGGTAATAATGATATATCGCTTTGTGCATGGTTATTTTCCAATCCTACATTAGATAAATCGACACAGAAAGGCTTTGTCCTAAATAACTCCCTGCGCATATTACGCCAGAGTAAAGTAGCCAATAAACTTTCCAAAGATTTTGTCTATGCTCCCATTTGTCAAAATCCTTTTTTAAAACCCGGGCAGCGGGATGGGACCTTTGCTATTTGGAAAAGGAATGGTATTGCAACTTTGGCTGACCTGTATATTGATGGTTGCTCTGCTTCATTTGCTCAACTACGCAATAAATATGATATACCTAACTCACATTTTTTTAGTTACTTCCAAATTAGGCACTATGTCAAACAAAGGTTTGACCACTTTGAGACTATCCCAAACCCTCATCCTTTTTATGACAATCTACTGCTTGCTCCAGACTCAAAACATTTAATAACTACATTTGTAGATTGCGTTACTTCCTCTGTCTCCTCAGACTTCTTGAGGCAAGCCTGGGCTAGAGACCTATACTCCGATGTACCAGCACAGCTCTGGGAAAAAGCCTTAGCACTGGTTCACTCTTGTTCCATTAACACTCGCTATCGATTGATACAGTACAAGGCGATCCATAGATTGCATTGTTCAGACTAAATTGAACAAAATTTTCCCGTCAATATCCCCCCAGTGTGATAAGTGTTCTTCTGCTGAGGGGTCTTTGGCACATCTTTTTTGGTTCTGCCCCCAACTGTTTGGTTTCTGGTCTGAAATCTTTAACTGGTTTTCCAAATGTTACTCTAGAGACATTTTTCCTAATCAAAATATGGCAATATTTGGATGTTCGACAGAGACGCTATGCTACATGTTGGATATGCAAGCGATCCTGCACCTCGGAATGGTGGTTGCTAAGAAGCTTGTGTTACTGGCCTGGAAATCCACCACTCCTCCAACCTTTGACCACTGCCTTAAGGAAATGGTATCTGTAATACAGATGGAGCGGCTTCATCTAGATAAACCGGACAAACAAAATAGGCATGAGACTATATGGGGACCATTCTTGGCCCAGTGCCACATTACCACATGATCTGGACTAATGGTCATACTGATCAACCATTCTGCGCTGTATTAATGTATGCATTGTCTGTTGCATGTCTATTTCATTGACTGGCAGTTTCTGTTTTTGTTCTTGTGATGGTTTTATTTCTTGAATTGTAAGCTAAAAAAAATTAATAAATTCAATATTAAAAAAGAATAAAAAGAAAAGTTTCTCTCCAAATTTTCTTAAAAGATATGGACTGCAATATTAACGCATTTGTACTGAACAAGACTATGTTTTGAGACTGAGAAAAGATATTGTTGAAATGCCATTTTAAGTTACAAATTAAAACCAAAGGAAAAGTTTTAGTAAATGTTCTCGTTTGTTTTCTTGTGTGACACTGTTCTCATGTCTGCATGCCAAATATGACGTTACAGTAGCAGCTGCTTGACTTAACATTAAGACTGGAAACAGGGGAAAAACAGGAAGTCTGGCTTTGTCCAAAGGTGACAAAATCCATCTACCAGCACCTCAACAGTAAACCTCACCTTTGAACACTTTATCCAACACATACTGTGCCAGATCACAGACCTTATACTGCATTTCCAATATGAGAGAAACAAGGCCTAAGATCTTGGGCATGTCTTGGACATACAAAAAAGAATTAGGCTTCTTGTTATATTGTTTCGCAATGAGAAGAGAATCAACAAAGGAACATCAGTCAACACAAACAGTGCATAACGATGCCAGCCCCCTGCTTTATTTATTTTCTGTAATGTCTGTCTTTGTAGCTGTTTCACAGTGCAAAATGCTCTCATGTCATGGTTTACCCATTTTTGACAGAGGGGGAGCGGAAATGCAAATGCTGTTTTCTAATTAATTACACCTCCTGATGGCTTGGCTGTCTGTATGTATCCACCTGGCCCATTAACTTTCAATGCAGGGAGTGGATTTTCCAAAGCATTTCTACAGTTAAAACAGTCAAAACATAAACATCTCAAATCATTCTGCTTCCATAAGTAGTGGCTTTCATTTAACTATTACAATGACTTTTGAATAATAATGTATGTTTAGCTTAGCTGAAAATAATTGTTGCAAAGTACTTCTCCTGATGTCTGAGCTCCGTCAGTGTTGATATTGCTTCTGCTTCAATCAATTCATCAAAAGAGGAGAAGACAGAAAAAACACATTCAGTGCCTTCTGAAATATAGTTACACTTGAATCGTGGCTGATAAAACTTCAAGTGAGATGAAATATGACAAGTGAAAATAACCCAAATTTAGCTTTTGATAAGCACATCACTCTTACGTCTCTTTTTTTGTGAAAGATAACTTTGTCAGTATTATACAGTTTAGATACAACATAGTTCATTGATACCATTTCACACAGACAATTCTTACAAAGAAAAACACAACAAAAAAAGAAAAGTTTTTTCTGACTGGTGCCGTTTGCCTTTGTTGTGTCATCTTACTGCACAGCAGTTTCCATATTAATGCATATCGGCCATTGGTCGGCCCAGTTTACATTTCATAGTCTGCAACAAAGAGTGAAAAACCATCAAGTTCTTTGAAAACTGTTATCAGCTTCAAAAATATTTCCTAAAGATTTCGGATTCCTCAAAAATTATTTATCAAGGTGGAAAGAGAGTGTGCCACAGCCTGCATAATAAAGAAAATATTAGAAAAGGCTATCTTTTTTATTAAGCCATATTATATATATATATATATATATATATATATATATATATATATATATATATATATATATACATAACAGGTGCAAACTTTTGTGTGGTGCATCGCTAAAATTCAAAGCTTTATTTTCAGATTCACTTAAAGCTCTTATTATTCATTAGTGCACATGTTTGTGCTCTGTTTGAAGCTGGAAAAGCTGGAAGAGGGGAACTGTCATGCTTATTGCTGCAAAAAAAGTAGAACAAAAGGATTTACTATATCTCTAGGTGTCTTACAGGGACTGACAACAACTCTTAATTTCAGTGTGTCATCGCATTGTGGCATCATACATTCTGATACCTGTCACTGGGACTGAAATTCATGATGCAATGTTTTCTTTGTTCAATGCAAGCATTGATGTGTCTTAGATCCTTGTTTAAAAGTGTGGCACCCTGTGGATTTTGTTAAAACCCCTCATTACCATGAAAAAGACGTACTCCTTTTAAGTGAAACTGTACAAAGAAGACTTTGGGCTTTCGAAAGATGACTTAATCGATCTTAAAATAAAGAATATGATTGTTTTTCTGTAAGAAATTAAAGAAATATGCCTTTGTGCCTGCTTTCTAGAAGCAAGCACAGTTTAGGGAACAAACTGTTTGGTTAAGTTAATGCATTAAACTACTTGGTTAGGTTTTGGAAAATAGGGTTATTTTTAGGGTTACAAAGTAATTCTAGTGCCGTGAATAATCTCAAGAAATATAGCTTTCCTACGTTCACCCTCTGCTTTTAAAAAATGGAGCTATTGACATCCCTCTGCACTGTTTTGTGATGCCAAAGAGTGAGAATGTGCTGGTCAATTTTAATTTTGTCATCACTTCTAAAATCTTAATCAGTGGCAAATCTATGAACAGGAAATATTTCATTTTTCACATTTCAGCAGACATATGGACTTAGCACAGTGTCCTGAAACGATGATACTGCAAAAAATAAACAAAAAAAGATCATCAGCCCTTCTGAAATAAAGAATACACACACATTTTCTTTTTTAATTCTCAGATTTGATATTGTTAAGACAAAAGACTACAGCAATCCTTTTCTTAAATGCCTTCAAGAGCTTAGTACCACTGTCACTGCTGCTCCAGCTGCTCCAGCTGCAGATGGTGTTAATAAGTGGGCCAAAACAACAGGCCAACCTACAACATCTACTCTGAGCTGTCACCTGATAAAGTATCCATGCCTAGTATCTGGCCTAGTTTAGAAACCTCAACTTTAATTTGTTATGCATGTTTCAGTTTGCTAAATAAACTGGTGATCAATGGCTGTTTTGGTGAACACACAATATTCAAGCCAATGGAGAAACATCAACATGAGTACCATCACAAAGTCTGCTTTTTATCTTTGTCTAATATTAAGAAATTAATCAGTCTCTTCTCAGTCAACATCTATCATGGTCTTGTCTGTTTGCCCTTCACTTGACAGATAAATTTCAAAATTGACAAATGAAAGAAAGGAGAATTTTGGATGGTATGTGGCTTCCTCCTTTCTGTATTATTCATGTCCCCTTTAACTTGCCACATAGAGTGAATATTAATTACCTATTAAACCAACATAATCGAGTATCCTTATGTCTTATAATTGTTTAGCCAGCAGCCTCAGAACTTAAAGTGGTTTGAGACTTTATTTTTGTAGAATATATTGTTTAAAAGACCCAACAAATAGAACATAAACACAAATTTTAATACCAAATAGTTTTTGTTATGCTTGTTCATATCAGTTCCCAGAGGAAGGCAATATGACTGGCAGCACTGCACGAGCACAGACTTCTTGTTCATAAATTTCATGACTAATACAGATTGTGTTGTAATCTGGGGAAGCATCCTGGCATGAAGGATGAGGGATTACATTTTTTTTCATCTCAGAAACTAATTGAAAAGACCCACGATGGTGCTCTTATCAGTCCTGTCCCCAGCTGAGCTACAGCCAGGGTAAGATATGACTGACAGAAAAAAGAGAAGCTTAATGAACAGCATGTGACTGTTCAATAGACAGGTGCTGGATTTTAGACCTTGACGTGTTTTAATAAAGATATCATATATTAACTGGTATTCATGCATTGAGATTGAATGTTAATACATGCAGGCTGTTGTAAGAACCTTTGTCATGGATGAATGGACAGGCAAAGTCACTCTTTTGATTGTAAGACAGATTGAAAATATTATCCCTTTTGGAGAAGATGTGTGTCACAAGAATGCAGTTAAATTTTTTTAAGCATCATCCTCATGAAATAACCCTAATATCTGAATTTGTTATTAATTATATGGATGTAATTACTCAGATGTTTCTAAAATATTCTTTATAAAACAGCAGATATATCTCAATACTTTAGATGGACTTGATGCTGTTGTGTTATGTGGATCAAACAGGACAGCCTGGAGCACAGGTCTGTGTAGCAGTAGGTGGATTTTTGCAGGATTTATGTAGCCATCAGTCCAGTTTCTGGAATATATGAGAATTTTTCAGGGCCAGATTCTGATCAGGGTACAGCATCGAAACGACACAGAGGTTCCCAACCTATTTTGCTTGTGACGCCTCAAAGGAATAGTTTGATATTTTTGGAAATATACTTATTTGCTTTCCTGCCAAGAGTTAGATGAGAAGATCTATATCACTGCCATGCCTGGAGGGTAAATACGAGCCAGTGGTGAGTTAGCCACAGTAAATATAAAGACCTGAAACAGGCTCCAAGGGTTGCTGCTGTTTCCAGTGACTAGTCTTATACTAAGCTGTCCAGTTCCTGGCAGTGTCATCACATTCACGTCACTTAGCCGTACAGATTTTAGGAAAGGATCAGGTCTAAATCACTAAACCATATAAGCCTTTTCCTATTTTTAGACTGTTTCAATAAAGGGACTTGAAGTGATCTTAGTAAAAAGGTGAGCAAATACTTTTGAGAGCTTGAGAGCTTTGAGAGGGCTTTTGGAGGAATATAAACCATTTCAGAATAACAACGTAGCATTTGAAACTGACATTTTTATCAAATGTAGACTGAACTTCTGCATCCTCTGTGTAGCTACATCAACCCAATTCAGCTTGAGTCTCAGTGGCTGATTATTGATGATTCCATGTACAGCACAAAAAAAAGCAAGATCTAAAAGGCAAGCTCTGCAGCAGTCTTCAAGTAAATGGCATCCGACTCATCCATGCCCTTAACAGTGACCTGTTAATAAAGACAAAGGGAATATGTCTCCAGTTGAACATTCACTGATAGTGTGTTAGTTACAGTGATGGGTTTAATTAAGTTCCACTTAAGAGAGAAAAAAAGCATATTTAATTCAATTCCATTTTCTGATTCCATTGTAGATTATGAAATACTGGCACATACAGTGTGTGCAGAATTATTAGGGAAATGAGTATTTTGATCACATCATCCTCTTTATGCATGTTGTTCTACTCCAACCGGTACAGGCTTGAAAGCCTACTACCAATAAGCATATCAGGTGATGTGCATCTCTGTAATGAGAAGGGGTGTGTTCTAATGACATCAACACCCTATATCAGGTGTGCATAATTATTAGGCAACTTCCATTCCTTTGGCAAAGTGGGTCAGAACAGAGATTTGACGGACTCTGAAAAGTCAAAAATAGTGAGATGTCTTGCAGACGGATGCAGCACTCTTAAAATTGCCAAACTTTTGAGGCGTGATCATCGAACAATCAAGCGTTTCATTCAAAATAGTCAACAGGGTCGCAAGAAGTGTGTTGAAAAAACAAGGCGCAAAATAACTGCCCATGAACTGAGGAAAATCAAGCATGAAGCTGCCAAGATGCCATTGGCCACCAGTTTTGCCATATTTCAGAGCTGCAACATCACTGGAGTGCCAAGAAGCACAAGGTGTGCAATACTCAGGGACATGGCCAAGGTAAGGAAGGCTGAAAAACGACCACCACTGAACAAGACACACAAGATAAAACGTCAAGACTGGGCCAAGAAATATCATAAGACTGATTTTTCTAAGGTTTTATGGACTGATGAAATGAGAGTGAGTCTTGATGGGCCAGATGGATGGGCCCGTGGCTGGATCAGTACAGGGCAGAGAGCTCCACTCCGACTCATACGCCAGCAAGGTGGAGGTGGGATACTGGTATGGGCTGGTATCATCAAAGATGAGCTTGTGGGACCTTTTCGGGTTGAGGATGGAGTCAAGTTCAACTCCCAGTCCTACTGCCAGTTTCTGGAAGACACCTTCTTCAAGCAGTGGTACAGGAAGAAGTCAGCATCGTTCAAGAAAAACATGATTTTCATGCAGGACAATGCTCCATCACACGCATCCAAGTACTCCACTGCGTGGCTGGCCAGAAAAGGTCTAAAAGAAGAAAAAATAATGACATGGCCTCCTTGATCACCTGATCTTAACCCCAAAGAGAACCTGTGGTCCCTCATCAAATGTTAGATCTACAGGGAGGGAAAACAGTACACCTCTCTGAACAGTGTCTGGGTATGGAGGACGTAAAGTGACACAATGAATTATTTAAATATATCATTCAATAATTACTTAAATGTGTCATTAAATAATTAAAATGATAATGAAATACATAAATGTGTTATTAAATGTATCATTAATTAATTAAAATACAAATTAATATATGTAAAAACATATATAATTATTTCACTATTTAATTAATTATTTATCTATTTCATTATTTCACCATTTAATTAATTATTTATTTAATAATTAATAATTTATTAGAGCGTCATGTTGTATCATGGTACCAGAGAAGCTGTGGAGTACTTCTAAACTTTCAGTCACTCAGTGGTCAATGTTTTGGTCAGAAAGTGACTAAATGAGTCCAACAACTTCAACATATTCTCTGCTTTCCTCGCTACATGCGCTGGTTAGCCCCGCCCCCTGAGTTTGATGGGCTAGGCTGACAGATAAAATAAATTAATGATTATGGCAGTGGCGGACCATGAAATAATTAATTAAATAGTGAAATAATTAATTAAATAGATAAATAATTAATTAAATAGTGAAATAATGAAATAGATAAATAATTAATTAAATAGTGAAATAATTAATAGATAAATAATTATTTAAATAGTGAAATAATTATATATGTTTTTACATATATTAATTTGTATTTTAATTAATCAATGATACATTTAATAACACATTTATGCATTTAATTATCATTTTAATTATTTAATAACACATTTAAATAATTATTGAATGATATATTTAATTAATTCATTGTGTCACTTTACGTCCTCCATATCTGGGAGGCTGTGGTTGCTGCTGCACGCAATGTTGATCGTGAACAGATGAACAGATCAAGACACTGACAGAATCTATGGATGGCAAGTTTTTGAGTGTCCTCGCAAAGAAAGGTGGTTATATTGGTCACTGATTTGTTTTTGTTTTGTTTTTGAATGCCAGAAATGTATATTTGTAAATTTTGAGTTGTTATATTGGTTTCCCTGGTGAAAATAAATAAGTGAAATGGGTATATATTTGGTTTTTGTTAAGTTGCCTAATAATTATGCACAGTAATAGTCACCTGCACACACAGATATCCTCCTAAGATACTAAAACTAAAAAAGCCCCACTCCAACTTCCAAAAATATTCAGCTTTGATATTTATGAGTCTTTTGTGTTCATTGCGAACATAGTAATTGTTCTATAATAAAATTAATCCTCAAAAATACAACTTGCCTAATAATTCTGAAAAACCCTGTACTTTCTTTGCATGCCTGTTGCGAAAAAAAAAATGCATTGTGGACTTATATTAGACAAAAAAAGTTTAATTTGATCTGTTTAGGACTTGTTCAATGTGTTTTGAATGTTGCTAAAGTTAAATTGTTTTCTTGTTTTGTTCAAGAGCAGCTATTGGATGGATTGCTTTTACATTTTGTGCTGACATTCAATTTCCCCCAAAGACACATCCTAATGACTGTAGTGAGTTGTTGGCTTTTCTTTTGTACCTGCAACAGGACAGAGATTTAAGTTATCCAAGAAAACATCTGTGTATGCAGCCTAAAGGGAATAAATTGACTGAAAAATCTGCTCCATTAAGAGATTGTCCATGGGGTTCTATAGTTGCTCAGTGTTAATTGTAAGTGAGAGTTTGCTGTAGGTGGGCTCTTGACTCATTTATTTGCCAAAACCCAAAGTGGCCCCAGTTGTATTGCTCATTTTAAACACAAGCATATTTTTCTATCAGTGATCCAAGCAGGACTCACGATCATTTGGTACCTATGTGATTAAGTATAACCATTGAATAACCAATGTTTTCCTGTATATAGTGCTATTATTATTAATTTTTTTTTAAGATTTCAATTTTACAGTGTTGTGATTCAAAAGCCCTCCCAAACCCAAGTCATCCTCAGACACACCCCATTCAGAATCTTTAGCACAACTGTACTTGATTTAATCTTGGTTGAAACTTGGTTTGGCACTGGCTGAAATCATGATTGTGCCAGCTCCAGTCCCCGCTCTAGGACAGAGCACCAGTCATGTGAGAGACGTTCAGATCCATGGATCAAATTTTACAAAAAAACAACATAATGCTCAGATGCTTTCATCATGCTCAGGCCACTCAACAAACTTCCATATCCCAGTCAAAGAGGAAACATGGTGGAACACTCACTGAGCTACTAACCTGCACAAGTTCACATAAGCTTGTCTTTCAGAAAGGCAACTAGAACCCAACCAAACTGATCCTGTTACATTTTGTACAACTTTAACTCTGTAACTACCTAACTGTAAGGATGAGTCGGACTGCGTTTTTCCAGCTACAGACGATGCCTCCAGAGGAAGAGGAGAAGACAGACACATGCACCTGGTGGTTGCTTCAGCTGTTGCTATCTTGCTAGGTCTTGTCACAATGCCAGAAGCATCCAAACTGCTAACTTAAATAACTCATTATGCTCCTTAAGTTATCGTGTGATTTGGTGATTACACGCACACATAGATTCACTATACAAACACACACATAACTTGCAAATATCTCGAGAGATAAGTTTTCTTGATGCAAAAAGGCACATATGGGAATGGATTCTACTGTTGATCATTTTGCACTTTTATAAAAAATAACTGTTAAATAATAATAAATGAAAATAATATTTAAAAGTATATACATTTAAAAGATAAGGCTGGAAGGGAAGGCCTGACTTGTGACTGGGCAGACCTTGTTCACTCTGTAGCTCCGTAGCACCGAGTCTGTCCAGCTCAGCCACACAGACTATTCTCACTGACTTTCTTTTTATTTATGCTGGAAGCAGCTGGTTTTACAACTGCATAGCTTATCTTCACTGTCGCAGTAAAACCATTGTTCATTAGTTAATTATGGCCATGTGGGCACTCAAAATGAAGGATAGGTAAGTCTTATTAGTTTTCATTTTTGTTTCAGACACTATTTTATGTAGCGTCGTTGTTGTGGCCAGTGAGCATGCTTTTATGTCTCACATCTCCTCTGATGTGGACCATGCTCCCTCAGAGAGCTGGTAACATTGAGGTAGATTTTCTGTCTTGTCTCTTTTTTGTCAGTGGTTATGTGCGCATGAAAAATAATACTTTGACTACTAACTTCATTTGATTAAGACAAAACTCCTGTTTTCCCTCCCCTGTTGTATACCTTCCTTTTGAGGCAGCCTTCTTGTTTTGCAATGTAAGCCAGTGTTACATAATCAGAATGAGTTGCTCTGCTAAGGTTCAAAACTAATACTATACATCATTAAACCCAAAAACTGCATACAACACTGTTTACATCTTTTCTAGCAGGATTTTTTATTTAATCAATTAAATAAATAGGCTATTTGTGGATGTGGATTAAGGTCATGTAAAATCAATCGTGCTAAAGCAGAATGATGATATTTGTTTTCATCAGTTCGAAATCTCTTAGAGTACTATTTCAAGCTTTCCTATGTTAAAAGTAGGACCAAATAAAGCAAGCGCACTGTTTCAAACTCCAT
This sequence comes from Melanotaenia boesemani, assembly GCF_017639745.1. Taxonomy (NCBI): domain Eukaryota; kingdom Metazoa; phylum Chordata; class Actinopteri; order Atheriniformes; family Melanotaeniidae; genus Melanotaenia; species Melanotaenia boesemani. The sequence continues at coordinate 16,581,178 of NC_055690.1, forward strand.
CACACTATGAAAAACAGAACTTGAGAGGACACAGTTCACACAGAGAAAGTCAGTTCATGTCTGGCTGCACCAACTTTCCTTAAAAGCCTGCCACTGAACATGGAGACGGAAGACATCAAACCAAAGGTCAGGTCTAAAGCACGATGTGCAGGCCAGTCAGAAGATGAGAGAGGGATGGGAGAGGTGCAGAGGCCAGCGTGGCTTACCATTTCAATGCAGATCACCTCTCTCCTTTGATGTTTACTCAAGAGTTAGTCATTTCCTCAAGTAAATATTTTGGGAGGGGAACTACTCTTTTGAGACTAGAGCTGTGCACAGGATGATTCTAAGCAATAAAGTCAAACAGATTCTTCTTTTTATTTTTTCTTTCTCTTTAAACAAACAAACTAACAAACAAAAAGAAATCAAACACACAAAAACATTTACAAATAGTTTGGTGTGTATTTTAAAAGCTGTTCTGAAGCCCTTTAGAAATCCTTCCTAAACCCTTTGGCTTCTTACCTACGTGGTCCACCTGTACATTTTGCACTTTGTAATGAAATTAAATAGACACTTTCAGGGTTTTGTTCATTATTGGATATCATTAACTTGAATATGAAGGGGACCATGGGCAAACAAAGTAAGGCATGGGAAGCCTGGAAATGTGTGACCACCATTTTAAAAAGGACTAATTAGTATGTATTCAGTCAAACACTGGTACATTATACATGATTTCATTTTGACAGACCCTCCAAAGTTTCTGTTTTGCAGACATAATAACATTATGGGGCCAACATACCAGGACAGTGCATGTTGCTAATGAAGTATTTTGATAATTAAGGTCACTGTGTAAACAGAAGACATCCCCTCTCCCCTATTTGTGATTTGAATAATCTGATGTGAGTTAATAAAACCAACAGCATTGGCACTTCATAATGTATTTCATTTCTAATGAAGCCTCTTTTAATTTACAATGATTTGCTGTCTGGTTCATTGCTTTGAGTGATAATGAGAAGGTGGGATTGGAGTTTATATATTAGTAACTTACTCTGACTGCACAGTGAATATTTCAATCTATTCTTATGATAATAGCTATTTGTTCATTAGCTCACAGTGTAAAACTTTAAAGTTTTATGATAAAGGCTTAAAATTGTTCAGTGACTGAATTTAACTTCATCTGCTCCCCACACCGATGCAGCTTAAGGTTTAATTCTTCAGCATGATGATGTTCTATGTTAGTGCATAGTACTAAGTGATGTTATCCACTCTTTTCTTTTCTCTAGAGCCCAAAAACGTCTATAAGGAAAAGTGCCCTAATCGCTTTAACTTGTGCAAGCAATCACTAGTTTGAGACCCCAGTCATTATACTTTTTTTACTCTTAGCCTAAGCTGGTCAGGCTATAAAAAAAAAAAAAAAAACGAACAAAAAAAACATTGGTTAGAATTTATTTAAATGCATTGCAATTCCCATCATGACTTTTGCCCAGCATAAAACAATAGCCTGCTGATATGTCGCCATCACATGCGCATGAATTTGGAAACTACTCCATAAAACCTTGACAAATGTACCTGCTATACATTCTTGGGTGGTACAGGGCTAAAACTTCCCCAATACATGCACATAAAAACTTCCATAAAGTACGGATGGTATACATAATAATTCTTCTGTCTATTTCCTGCTCTTTCAGGTTGCTACAACTAGAGTACAGTGAAGGGGAACAGACTCATTTCACTCCCCATACTTTGAGTGGATTGACTTGGCTTATCTGTCAACTGCCCCTGTGCACCAAATACAGGCCTAATGACACACAGGACAGCAGGAGACAACTGTAGTGCCATGTCTTCCTCTCCTCACCCTCTTGTTGTTTTTCAACTACCCTTTTAAGACCATCTGTGGTGTGTGAATTTGTGCTGCTACAGTTTAAGGGAATGAAGGCCTTTTATTTAATTGACCTCATTCTCATGAGCCATGCTCCAACTTGATAGTGCGGAGTGTGGAACTGTGTGGATAGGGAAAAAAAAAAAAAAGAAAAGATTATTTTACCTGAAGACGCGTTTCTGAGTTGAATTTGATTGAACTTTGTGAGAAATCTGAAGGTTTAGCACTCTCACAGAAATTATAGTGAACAAGACCTTGAATGTCAGTTGTGGGAGTTATAGTCCATCTGAAATGTTCATTTAAAAAAAAATGATAGAAATTTCATAAAGACCTGTCCTTGGTGGGTAGTAATGGGTCCTGTGAAAAGAATTTTCAGTCCTGAGTTGTTGGACTGTTGAGTCTAAACTCAAATTATTGTTTAAATTAGATAGATTAAAACTTGATGAAGATTAGTTTGGTAACTATTATATTCACAAAACAACTGTACAGGACATATTCCATCAACTAAAATGAAAACAAAGATCGTTAATCTCTTATAAACACTTATGACAGGCTCTTGCTGATTGGGTTCAGCTTGGCATTTGTGATTGTGTTGTTGCAAAATGTTAATGTCACAACAGCTCCTGAAAAGCTGCTGCAGGGATCTCGGATGTGCAGGTGGATCTTGGACCTTCTGACAGAAAGATGGCAGGTAGTCAGAATGGGCAGCATAGCATCTGACACAATCACAACAAGCCCAGGTTCACCACAGGGATGTGTACTGTGCTCCTGGCTGGTCACACTGCTGACACATGACTGCTCTGCCAGTTTCAACAGCAAACATGTCATTAAGTTTTGACTGAGACCATCGTTGTTATCAACAATGATGAGTCAGCATGCAGAACAAAGGCGACACAACTCACTGCCTGATTACAATCTGGTCACCGGCACCCTATCCCGCTGACTATTATCGACTTGGAGGTGGAGAGGGTCCTGAGCACCAAATTCCTGGGAATCCATCTTACAGGTGATCTGACCACCAAAGACAACACAATGTTGTTAAATGTTAAAACAGCCCAACAACCTCCCTGTCCCAGCTATGACCATGTTCTACAGAAAAACCTTGAGAGCATTTTCATGTACTGTGGAACATCCTGGTTTGGCAACAGCACAGCTGAGGAGAAAAACTCTCTACAGGACTATGACAACAACTGAAACAATCACTGGTGTCTCACTGCCACATATGCAGGACAGGAACCCGGACTACTTGGCTGTTAAACGGTTTTTGGCCCACAGCGATAAGACTGCTGAACCACAGAGCAGAAACTGCGTGAAAAGACTCCTAAAGTTGCTGTGGTAAAATTTCAATTGTTATTTAGTCTGCTTCAGTCCAGTCCGAACTTATTCAGTCTATCAGAAGTCTCTGCTTATTTCATCTTTGTGATATTTTTGAGCCTTATAGTGAGCAAAAAATATGAACAGGAAAACAGTAAGGACACATTTCCATATACCTATCTAGGGTATGTATTCTTTTCAAGAAGAAATTTATTCTTGCAGGAACTCCAAGCTCTATGTTTACTTATTTAAAGGCAGACAAAGCCAGTATAATACCTCAGTTAGAGTTTAATGGAAAACCCAATGAAAAAACTGCCTGCAAAGGCAACTTCTATGTTTGTGGGCACAAAGGAGCCTGTTTTTAAGTAGACGTCATTACTGCGGCTAGAAAAAATGAACAGATAAAGATTTTAGATAGTGATATGTTTTGGTAAATTTGAAACTGCAAGAATCCAAGAAATTTAATTTGACTGTGTGAGACTTGCCTAATGAACTCTTTATACTGAGACAATGAGAGAAAGGGAGAGAGAGAAAAATAAAAAAATATGAGACCCAATTAAGCCTGGCTGAAACACTGCTTTTCACACCTGATGAAATCCTGTCTGTTTTCATAAAGACTTATACTGCAGCTCCCATTTATTCATTAAATAATGGAACTTTTTAACCACAGGGGAAGAAAAGTAATCTGTGATGCTAAGACTGTTGCTTGACGATCTGTGTCTTCTGCAGTGAACCGATTTCGGAAGTGGATAACAGCCATCTTACAGGGTAAATGATTGAAATTGTATTGTTGGGTGTTGTTTCTTTGTTAGCTTATCATAGACAAAAAGACAAGGAATGTTTGTTGTAGAATTACAATAAATATAAAGTGACAGGGCTGCAGCATAAGGTTTGTAAGCTCACAGTAATAGTATAAAAATACCTGAAAGCTTGTTGTAAATGGATGTTAGTATAGTCATGATTTTTGTTATCAAGACATAAAAGCAAAATCTAAGCCAAAATACTTTCATAGAAATCAAAAGGGCAATAAGCAACCAGGCACTGTGAATCAACTGATCATCAACAAGTGTAAGCTCATGTATTAAAAGAGAATTTTTGGCAATAGCACAACTGTTGGTTTGCAAGATTCAGGTGTGTGTTAACATGATGCAAAGGAGAAAAAACATCATCAATAACTGAACCATATCAGCACTTTTTTAATTGTCAAACAGGATGATAAAAAGATGATGTTTTGGGCTTGTTTTGCCACAGAACTGCACACCTTGCAGTCACTGAGTCGACCATGAATTCTTCTGTATACCAAAGTATTTAAAAGTCAAATGTGTGGTTTTCTGCCCAGCAGCTGAAACTGTGTTATACAACTTGACAATGATCACAAGCACACCTCTAAATCTACAGCAGAATAGTAAAAAAAGAGAAAAGACTGAATGTTTTGTACTGGCTCAGTTGAAGTCTAAACCTCAACCTGACTAAAAGGCTATGGGTTATCTCGAGAAAGTTGTAAATAAATAAATACCTGCAAGATGTGTGAGTCAAAATTGGTCCAAATATGGTATGAAAGACTGACAACATCAAGTTATTGCTATGAAATGAACTTCTATAAGCTATTAAATCATATGGTGTGTTTTGTTTTTCAAACATTGCTTCTGCATTGTTTTATCAATAATGACATGTTGTTAAATACCATATGTTTAAGTTCTATTAACCCAATTTTAAGACCTATAAGGATTAGATATTTTTCTAATTATGTTTTGAAACAACTGAAAACTGTATGATATACATGACTTTTATTGCACAAATTTATGCAGCTGTAACTTAATGAATAATTGTGTTGCATCTTGAAGCACCATGAAAATAATCACATAATAGTGATGAGTTCAATGATAAAAAAAAAAAAAAATAGAAATTAAATTAAACATATGAGCAAATTTGGACAAATATCAATTATCATTTATCAAAAAAGCTTAATGTGTGATTGTGTCTCTCCGAGGAGCTGCTTAGCATAACAGACAACACAAGACATTGTAGTGTAGCATTATCATAACAATAAAAATTAACATACAAATTAGGTCACTATAAAACCCACTCAACAGTTTACAGGCCACTAACTATCTAATTAAACCATCTAATTAAAACTCGCACATGTTTCCATGAGGCGTACTCTTTAAAAAAAAAAAGGAAAAGATCCTAATCAAAACATAAAGGGTTTTTAACTTAAAAGAAGATGCAGGAATGATAACCTATCAGACATACCCTTCTACATCTTTTGGTCACTGAGTGCAGCTGCTGCTTCGCTTTTGTTGGTAATCGAGGCATTGAACTCACTGAAGAGCTCTCTGTGAATCCAAGAGTTCAATTAAATCTCCACAGTAATCTGAGGTCAAATGGTCATTGCTTCAATAGAAGTCAATGAAATCTATAGAAAATACAAGTGGAGCAGATAAAGCAGCAGATAGGATCTCTACAGCAGAAAATACACAGAAAATCACCTCTCACTTGAATAAAGGAACATTGTTTAACAGCTTACAGCCCCCTCATCACGAGATGGGAGTCTGCTCCAACTAGATGTAAAGAAAAATACAGTGGAGGGTGGGGGGTGGGGTTAAAATAATTCTTAGCTAGCTTTGATTTCAGTAATTGAACATTTTAATTATTTTGATGTGCAAAGGCACAGTCTCAAAACACTTATTTGTGTATCCAACAGGATTACAGATGATTTCTACATGCTCTGTGAAGGTTAAAGCATTTTATTGGATTTTCTGAGGTCTGATTTCTGTTCACTTGGTCTTTGGTGTGTTATTGTAGGGTAATCATTGGAACTCTAACACAGACTTGGGGAAAATATAGACTTATTCTGATCTGAATAGTGTTAAACAGCACGTAAAAAACTTTGGGTTTTGCTTCAGGGCATAATTTCCTGACAGACTTAAACAAGCATTTGCATGAAAACATTCATCTGGAGATGCAAGCTTAGTTTAAGAGATTTTTTTTCCACCTCATTAATGTGTGAATACACTAGGGATTTAACATTATTTAGAAGCAGTGCAGTTGTGTCCTTTCATTCAATCGACTGAATCTGATAAAATGTTTGTCTCTTGCTTTTAAGTACCAAGCAGTCTGACGTCTAAACATTAAATTACATATGAAGTCTTTGGTTTACAGCAAGCATCGATTGCATAACATGGTTTCATGTAGCCTCTATACATCAGTATGAATATGAGATTATTACTGGTATTATATCATCAGTTAGACTTTGACTTTAATGTGGAAAATTATAGGCATGGTATTCCTCATTAACAGCAGGTAGCCACAGTCGTTTGGCACCCAGCAGAAAAAGACATGGACAGTTTGATGCTAATGATCCTGGATCTGCATTATGCTGTTCAGTCTACTGTACATGGATATTTTCAGCCAAGTGTTCCAGCTGTGCTAATAATTTCACTAAAGCATAGCCACCAATACATCACTAACTCCTATAGCAACATGAAACCTGCTCTTTTATCTTGAGTTATTTTCTCTTTTTTTCCCTTGCAAAAGCTTATAATGTAGTTTTATTGCTCTTTTTAATACGTTATTGATGCTAATGCAACATCATTTTCCTTGCAAGATCGATAATGTATGTGCATCAAACCATCTATCTGTCTGCCTGTGATTATAAGCACGTGTTCTACTCATCATCACTGTAAAATAATTGTACAGGGATACTCTATGCTAGAAATCAATAATCAATTTAAAATCTGCAACCACTGCAGTGAAATGCTTTGGAACATCTCTGTGAAAGATAAGCTTTCTTTTTTGAAAACCTCTCAACCAGGGATTGTTTTGCAGCTTCCAGGACTGCAAAGTATGGGATTAATAAATCTGTTAATCTAAAATGAAAACAGACATTACAAACTGATCTTTAAAAACAAAACAAAATAAAAGACACATTGAGGCAGCTGTGCTGCTGCAGGTGAGTGTGTGTGGAAGCAAATCCATGAATGAGCAAAGAATTTGCAACGCATAGTTAATTAAAGAGTTTAAATAGCTTCCTAAAAGTAAAATGTGAAAACAGTTTACTAAAACAGATTAGCTCTTGCTAGGTGGAAATATGCAGACAAACTGAACCAAATGAACCCAAAAAACAGAACAAATAAACAAATAATTACAAAAGCAGTATATCATTAACTTGCATTTGGATAGAAGATGCCCTGAGTAATAAACAATAAATTCAGTGGAACACTTGAGTTAATATATCATTTCAAGCTCAAAAAAAAAAAAAAAAAAAGGATCAAAGTGGCCAAAAGAAATGTAGAAAGCAAAGCCCTGCAGTCCTTCACAGTTCAGACTAATACAAATGAGGGGACTGAAACAATATTTCTCTTCTCCACATATAGAGACAAGAAAGGCACACTCAGAACCCTATCCAGCTAACTTGACACACACTATACCCAGACAAATTTATTACCATTAAACCTCTGCAAGGTACCATGTGACTCATGATTTATTACAATCACCTGCTGTATGTCTGTGGATGCAAAATTGCCTGTGCATGCACTGGCTGATAAAAAGTGCAGCATGTGTGTAACAATTTAGTATTTGCCTGTTTTCTGTTGGCGGAGAATGATGGAGATCATTACTGCAAGCAATTAATTACTTTGATTGGAAACACACAGTCTTAAATGACACACAAAATAGACCGTGTTTTTGTGCAGTTGTATTTGGTTTCTGTGGCAAACAAGCAGTCTGTATTCTAGTCGCTAATAATCAGCAAAACTGCATCAGAATACAATGATCTTTGACATTTAGCTGAAGCAAAGCCAGTTGATAGAGTGTCTCCTTGCTGAAATTATACAGAAACATAATTTACAAGTGGTTCCCACATGGATGTAAGTGTGACAAATACAAGAGAGGAAAGCGGTTGAGCATATTGTATGTTTGTTCCCTTAGAGAAAACAATTGAGGACATGTGGAGATATATCTAATTTCCAATAATAATTTCCTATAAGGGAGGGGGGGAAAAAAATCACAGTATTACTCTTTTATAAATGCTGCTGCACAAATGTGACTCTGAGGGAATAATTGGACACTAAGACACATTTCTTCACACATGATTACAGCCTAATAAGTTCTCTCCTTGTATGTTACATGCGCCATACACATGTGATTCCATCTATATATGAAAAATTTTATTTTAATACACCTATATGTTCACTTACATGTTCCAAGCATGAAGAACTCTAAAGTACATTACAATAAACCTTGTTCTGGATCAGCCATTGGGTCACTTACAAGGGTCTGATTAAATTATTCTTCCTTTCACAACAGGAGGAAAACATTTTCATGGTGAATGGTTTGCCTAAATAGATTACCATCTCAAATAAGTCAATTTCCGTTAATTTGATTGATTTCATACCAAAGGGAAAAGAAATCTTAATTTAAAAACATTGCATTTCTAATCAGGCTTTTACTGAGAGACAGGCCTGTGCAAAAATCCTTTATTACCACTTTTTTACACTAATTTAAACACAAAATGCTGATGGCTGCCCTATTAGATATCACCACCAGTATTCACAGCATGAGCTTGTATATGGGCTCTCCAATTTAAGATACTTAATTGTATGAAAGCCGCGGTCCCATCCTGTAACACACCACGCACACTTAATCACACACACACAGAATCTATGGATGGATGGCCATTACTACACAGGATCCAGATGAAGCAGTTCAGTCATCTGATCCATTCCCATCCATTATTCATTTGGCTCTGGGAGACAAAAACGCACTGGTCTCCCCTTCTCTCAGAGACCCGGGAACCCCATCTATAGTTGTAAGCAAGGGAAATGCCAAGCAGAACTGGAGTGAATCACCCAGATTGGAGGGGGTTGTGCACAAGAAGTGAACTATCAAGCATACATCAAATCAGGTTATTACTAATCTACAAAAGGAAAAAAAAAAAGAAAACTAATATGAAAAATGAAAACAACAGTGTGACTTAGTGAGCATTTTTTTTCCCACCAGGTGCACTTTGCAGACTGATGCCCACTAGCGCAATGCTGTCAGAAAATACAGCAGCCTGGCCACTGCTGTGAGGAGAAAACACCTTGTGGAGACATTGTGTGAGTGGCAGGCAGAACTGGCAAGCTGCCACAGATAATAACATCTGAAATAAATTTGATGTGTGGAATTCAATCTGTAGCGATAGGGACGGCTGCAGCATTAGAGCGAAGTTCTAAATGCTATCTACTCATCCATGGAATGAGGACTGACACGCAGCCTCAGAGAATAGATTGTGCAATTAGCAGCCTTTGTGCTGTTTTGACACAATGAAAGAGGGAAATGAGATTCAACGTTGTCATGCTCAGCTCTCTGTAGCTCTGTGATTCTCATAAGATATTCCTCCTGTACCTGAGGTGAGAATAAGTTGAGACATTATGGGTATAATAAAGTACAGAGAGAAAGAGCAAGAGAGAGTTCAGCTGGTCATGCTTAATAACAACCTGCAATATTTCATTCAGTGTGATTTTTAGAGTGTTACTCTCTGGTGTGACATTTTCCCCATTTTGAGGGACCATGTCACCCCAGCTATGATTAAAAGATGCAATACTCTTTTTAAAGAAAAGGGGGAGCTCTTTGAGTAGGCACTGAGCAACAAGGTTTGAGAACCAGAGTTTCAGGAAACTTTAATGGTTATTATTTTAAATTAAAAACAGCTTGAAAGTGTTTCATCACCAAAGCTGCTGCTCCTTTAAAAAAATTCAAGTTTTGGGACACAATTGCTTTTCAGTAATAATGCCTAACTTAATTTTGCTATTGAATAAGGCATTTTTTCTTACAGGTGCCACCTACAGCACACACACACACACACACACACACACACACATATATATATATTGTTTATATAAGAATTATTTGTGTTTCAGCTATAAAATCAAAGGACAGTCAGCTGAGTAAAGGCTGGTTTCCCACACATGCCTTAACAGTGTAAAACCATAAAACAAAATTACTATATTCCCATAAAGTGTCTGTGGTTCTCGCTGGTGAATTTACCTCTTGGTGCTGCATGGTATTTTACACTTCCTATGAAATCACTCTAAAATTCCTTCAATATTCCTGTTGGGAATTACAGTATGTTTTATGGTTGCAATCTAATGGGACAATAAAGCATTTTTTACATTTTAAAACTCTCATGTGGCAGCACTATATAATATTTCTGTATAATTTTACAAGCCTAGATGTCATTGCAACATCACGCAGCCCAATATGATCGTGGGCTCCCTGCCTGAGCCCTCCCTCCGCCTCTCATGTGCCTACATTTTCATCCCATGGCCGTCTCTAGGTGATTTAGCGCCGCCAGTCTCAAGCAGGTGTCCAACATGGCGATCACGAGGAGCGGATCTCTCGCTATTTCTTTCTGTGTTTTCGTGGTTTCAGCGGCGTTTCTTCCGAAAGGTAAGCTTTTATGGCGTCTTATGTGTGTTTATCATGCAAAATTACTCCCTTTTCACAGCAGAAGCCCGGAGGAGTAGCTACCGGGGAGAAGTTGTGGTGCGTTCGCGCGCTAGATGCGCACAGCTTCCATTAAAGAACAAATCTCAGCATCACTTTCTGTTGCTCTGATTAAAAAACACAAAAAACAAAAGAACAAAAACACTCACCCTGTTTCTCCAGACTGCTGCTTATCTCGTTAGTTTAGCGCTGAAAGGATATCTTCCTGCGTTTTACTGCAATACGCTACAGAAGACTGCTATAAAAAGTAGTTAGTGCTGCTCAGAGGCAAACATAAAGTATGACCGGTGGTAATAGGGTGAAGTGATCTTATGGTATTTACACCTAAAGCAAGTGAAACGTGGCTCTTTAGTACCAACTGGCACCGATTTCCTGTCAGTGACAGGGACACGGCTCGCACGCGCTTGTGTCCTTTAGTTATACCGCATAAATCCTCACAGTCACAACTCATCCCGCTCTCTACCAGTCTGTCAAGTCTGTGCTTCAGGTGCGCTTTAGAGGGAAAAACACGCATTGCAGCTCTGGTCTCGCAGTGTCCTCTGGCCGCACAACTGCAGCCCCGATGCATGCGAGGACTCCAGTCCGCAGTCTCCACTTCTCCTCCCCTTCAGTGAGGCTGGAAGTGAGCATGTGCTATGTCTCTTTGAGGCTTTTACGGTGTGTGATTGCATGAACCAAGGGAGCTTTAATTCGCCCGACTATTGCAGTCCCCATTCCGATCGTTTTCCCCGCTATGCCACCGCGGTTGCATCAGAGTTGCACAAGTCTTTTTTTTCTTTCCTTGGCATTATTCTGAATGCAAAGTGGTTAAAATGTCAGCTTGCAGCCACTTTAAATCCCTCCCAGAGGAGGAAGGATGGACATGTCAAACCCGTTGCAAGCAACAGTTGCGATGACAGGTTTATACTTGAAGACTACTTAGTGGCTTCATTTTCTCTCACATATGGCCATTAGTGGCATGTACAAGACACCAACAGGTCTGCAAAAACTCATCAACGCCCATGTGTGTGCAAAAGTGTGACACCCTTCTCCCAAAATGAATTTACTATTTAAAGGATTATTTTTAGACAGTACTTTTTTGCACTTTGTTGCTTCCAAGTCTTTCATTTGAATTTATTATGCTCTGTGCTGAAGAGCCGTTAAGTGACATTTACAGCATTGTCTAGCATCTTCCTGTCACATTAGTTTAATTAACCTTTCACTTTAATAAAATAATGCAGCATGAACGCGCAATAACCTCAGACTCAGTAAAATGAAGGTAACGTGGTATTGGGACTCAGATGCAGCATTGTGATTTGGACAAAATCCCCAAGCTTTAAATTTTGTGATCTGTCCCCAGTTTTGTACTTAGTCTTCATCATCCGTTTGTGTGTTTGTGTGTCTGTGTGTGTTTTCTGATGGCAAATAAAAGGGCACGAACTCTTCATGAAATGCTGACATTTAGCTTGCTTGGCAACTTCCGCTTTTTCTTATTTACTAATCCAGAATTGATGAATTTGAACCGAGAGGAAAAACATTCCCCTAATTGGATAATACACATCACACTGTTGTGCACAATGTGTAGAAAGAAGAAGAATTTAACAAAAGGAGAGGGATAGACAGATGGTCCCACACGTCATAGAGTGTTGTTTGTATAGTGTACATAGGCACTGATAAAACTAAAGAGCTGCCATGGCTGAGCCTCCTGTTCTGAAATGATGAGACTCTGCATTTCAAGAGAGAATCTGTTTAGCACTGTTACTCTCGTGGTGTCTCCTGGGGTCTGGCCTGTTGTAGCGCATCAGATGGTTGAATTTCAGAGGGTTCCATGATCCCACTTATTGCCAGTTTAAAGCCATTCGTCAGGACTGAGTGATGGTGAAGTGGATCAATACGAGCTGTCATGAAGCCTCAAGGAGCTGCTGAAGGACAGGATCTGGGAGAAACAATAGGAAACATACAGTTGTTACAGAGCTCTTGGTTGCCAGTTGGCATGTGACCCAGTGAGTGATTGAAGATGTTCCTCTCTGGCTGCTTGTGGTGAGGTTTGGCTTTGAAACAGATACTGCTAAAATCTGCTTGCAGTGTGCTGCTCTGCCCTCAATTTGTGTTTGTCTATTTGTATTCTGGTGGGTGGTTGTTTTTTATTTCCTCTGTTATCATGAAAGTGTTGATCTTCCTATGTTCTATGATTGTAGTGAATGTTAGTGCCTGCAGGCAGTACATCCATGCTTTTCCAAGTATATTTCAGTTGAATATTATTTAGTCCCTGAGCTACTGGCAGTAGTGGTATTTAGGAACACGGCAATGAAACAAAGTAAAAGTAAAGTTTATTAAATGTTTTTGTCTCATAGATTTCTAAATTTTAAACAGTTTAATGCACTCAGCAACCAGAAACTTAGTCTGGAAATAATGTTTGAAATTAATAACTCCAACAGATGTTCAGTTTCAGAATAACATTATAAGACCAAGTTGTAACTAACTGTTCAACTTTAGTGTTTTAAACACAGGTTAAAATGTTTACTAAACCTAACCAGGAAGCTCTGGTGCTTAAGCTTCACCAAAAAACAAAAAAAAACAAAAAAACAAAAACAAACAAACAAACAAACAAACAAAAAACTTAAGACATAAGTTCAAGGCAAGTTGTAATCCTTCACCACCCAATCTTTAAGTCTCCAAATGTGGATGAGTCTTCAAGCAGCAACATGCAGATGTAGATTAGACACTAACGGGTACAAGGTGTGCTAAAATGTGATATTTTAAGTATCTAAATGAAGATAAAAGTTAATTTACTCTGAAAGCCTGATGCAACTGACAATTCATTAGCTACATTTGGTAACCAAACTTCTACTCCTTTAGTATACAGATTGCAATTCCAAGACAGCCTAGTTATATCTATGTTATCATATAAAGTTTTCATGTTATTTGAATATTTTGTTTATTTACTATTTTCAGTGTGTGTGATTGCTATTTATTTCTGTTTAGGCTTTATCCTTGCAAGTTTCTGCAAACAGTATTCAGATGCTTGACTTTTTTGTCACTGGTTGTAAATTGTAAATCTGTCAGATATGCAACTGTCTTACTGTGAGTGCTAATACATGAAAGGTGTGACACACTGCATCTAAAAGCTCTTATGCACTAAACAGAAGTGAAGAACTAGAGTTGATGAGAAGCCCCCTGTAGGGTCTCCTCATGTTGCCAGCATCTTAACACACAGTATAGCACATAAACACTGCAAAGACAACTTTTAGCTGTCACCCAGGATGTACAATCTGTGCTAGTGCAGGAAGACATGGCTCAGCAGAGCAGAGGCATTAAAAAAGACCAAAGAAAGAGGCAAAATTAGCAGAATGCTATTTGTGCTTCTCAGCAATATAAAAAAACAAATCACTCTGGAGTTATGACAGTGAGTTGGTCTTTAGTTTCCTGACTCAACATGGACACATTGCTGAGAAAAAAATAATTAGGAAAAAAGAGACAAATGTTTGTCAGCTAAAGTTAGCCATTAGCTTTTTGTTGTCCATGTTGCCTACCATCACATCCTCTTATTTGCTATGCTGAAGAACCAGAGCAAGCACTCCGACCAATAACTGCAAAAGGCAATTGTACAAGGTAAATTGGCCAAAAGAAAAGTAAAGAAATGCTGACAAAATTGACAATGGCTACAGGGTACCAACACTTGAAATACATATGAGTCCAAAGTTCACTGATGCTATAGATATGCAGTTTTTCAGCTCGGTGTAAATTCGAGGCGGCTGGATAGTTCAGTTGGCAGAGCATCCATCTGCCATGCGGGAGACCAGAGTTTGATTTCCAGGGGATAAATATTAACACATTCCAGTTGGGTCCTTAGGCAAGACCCATAACGCTACTGCCTAAGCACTGTAAATTGCTTTGGATAAAAGCATCTGCTAAATGAATGTAATAATGTAATGTAAATGCTCTGAAGTGTCTTTGACTGAGAACAACAGAAAATAATTAAAGTTGACTGCACTCTGAATAATATTGGCTTACTATTCCTTATCTTAGTGTTTTTGTATTTTTGTGTTCATGCTAATGAAATTAAATGCAGTAAAAGAAAAACAGAATTGAAGCACTTATACTCAGGTGCTGATTACCAGTGCAACAGCTTAGCAAAGCTTAGACAATCTTATATTGAAGTACAGGAAATGGTATTTAAGTTTAATATTTATTGATTGTGTGATCTAAAGTTTTTCGAAAACAGTGACAGGGTCCCATTGTAATGCTCTCAAACTGCTTGTTTTGACTGAAAAAACAAAATGCAGGGCAAATATATTTGATTCCCTTTTACTTACAGAAAACATCAATGTCTCTTAGCTCTGAAATTGGAGGATGTTTTGCAATTGTGTTTGTAGAAACAGCTGCAAACTTTTTCTGTCAATGCATTAACTGATTACTCAAATAACGATTTCAGCTATCACTACATAGTACTTTTGTGAAGTGTTCTTTCTTCTACTGTCTGTATAAAAAACACAAAGTACTGTACAGAGTAGATTTAATACAGCACTTAATGGCTCAATGACACAGGATGTATTGCATTGCCTCCACTGTGAGATCACCATAGTACATCATTTGTAACAATAATATACTCTTCTATTTAAAGAAAAATTGAATTTATTGCTCATTAAATTTACATTAAACTGTGCCTAATAAGCCTCTCTCTAATTGCTGGGTAATGCATGGCATTACTTTATGCAGTGGCAGCTAATCTCATAGTTAGAAAGCGAGTGGTTGCTGCAGAATTGGCAGCTAAGGCATAGAGGGCATTTCACCACTTGTAGCCGATGCAATAAAAAAAAAAGTTATGAAGGTTATGGTATTATTTCAGTGAGGATTTTACACTTCCATGTTGTGTTTTTCCACTATATCCACTCTGACTTTTAAGCCATAAAATGCATGTTCTTTGCTGTAAATCCAATGTTCCTAAACCCAGTCTGCCTCTTGTGTGCCAGGCGCTGTGTGGATGCGCGTTCACTATCAAACTTCACATTCTTCGAACAAGCTTATAAAATACATCTAAGTGCAAAGGGTCCTTGCAGCTTAAACCTAACAGGCAGATGTCACTTTAGCATTTGTTCTTTCAAGTCAGATGTTGTAGCAAGTCAGCCTATGTACACAGAGAAAGGAGATAGTTATGGAGGTTCATGCTGGAAAAAATTGAAAATCTCTGTCTATCCTTGACTTTATATTCTTTACAATTTCTGAAAGACTCCAATCTTTCCTCAAAAACATTACCTTGGGTGTCAGGCACAAGGAGTTTTGTCCACATACTTTATAGTGGGACCTCTGAGTCAATACTGTATCTGCTTGTTTTGTCAAGGTCACCGAGTGCAGCTGTAGACATGCTATCACTGTGAGTCTGGTAGTTAATACAAGAGAAAAAAAGAAACTCAGAGGACACTTTCGTTTGTACTGCAGTGCTACACAGAAAGACAAAGTGAGGACGATAAAAAAAAATCTGTCTGTCTGTCTGTGCAGAAATGTAGTAAACAGTCAATTAGGAGAAACAGACAGATGACAGATTCTTTCATGGTTGTGGGGACAGGAGCTTCCATTCACAGTGCCGTGGTAATGAGGAGAGGAGCTGATGCCTCCGCTTATGAATATGACATTGTTCTCTCTGTTCCCTGGATCTGAGAGACCTCACTTCGTTCACTGCGATGTTTAGACACTGACAATCAGGCCGCATTGAAAAAAAAAGAAGAAAAAAAAAAAAAAAGAAAGAAAAAAAATGGAAATGCAATGATTTTGTTTTGAAAAAAGGACAGAGAGTGCACATTAGTATGGGTGATGGAGCAATTACAAGCCATCATTAGGGCTCACAGCACAGCACTTTCTAAATGAAATCCCAGTGGGCAGACATCTTCCATAACTAGCACCAAAATATAATAATAATAATATAAACCCGCACAAAAAACAAATGATATTTACAATGATAAAGTGACTTAAAAAAAAAGGATGAAACATGAGCCTGTCCATTCCCGCTTGCGTTCTACATGCAGTAATGTTTTGTGTGGCATTTTGGCTTTTTGTTGGTCCAGTTCCCACACATAACATTACACATGCCAATGGCTGAGCTTTTACAAGGAGAAGAACAGATTGTGACTTTGACATCTTTAAACTTTCCTTGTAATTTTACCATATTGCACAACCCCCCTTCTTCTATGATTCTGGCACACTGAGAAAACAAAATCCCATATTTAATTGAAAATAGTGCAAAGGCAACATTTAATAAGTCCCTGCTGATAATTGAGCTAATGATTTTTAATTTTATAACAGCAACATTGCTTATAAAAGTTGGAACCTGTGCAATAATAATAAAAAAACACACACCTTGAGGTATATCTCACAATTAATTATATCAATGATGCACTTTGTACTGCGACTGTGTATAAAAACAGCATCCCAGAGAGAATGAGTCTTATACAAGTAAAGAAAAAGTTCACTCCATGAAAATGTGCTTAGGGAAATAATTGAACAACTTAAGAGTAATGTGTCTCTATATAACACTCTAAAATTAGTGATCCTGTCATCTATAGTACATCATCCCATCACCTTAAGCCCCCCCAGGCAGTACTAAATTAAAATCGCTGCATGGGCTCAGGAGCACTTTTAAAAACCATTGTCAGCAAACTTGTTGCTCTATCCACCAATTCAAGTTAACATGCTACTACAAATGCGGAACAGCCTGTGCTTATTTTAGATGGACTGATTCAAAGTGGTTTAATGCATGGACACATAAGAATATTCATAATATTAAAGTTCCAAAACATACAGAAATAATTCTTCCTATAGACTTTCCCCCAATTCTCCTTGACCTCACTGAAAAAACAAGGCTATGGAGGACACCAAGGTACATTTGTAAGAAAAAGGTGAATGAATGAAAATAACTTAGCACTTTTAATGTAGCAGTCACAAGGAATTATGAGATAGAATTTAATCTCATTTCCTTTCACCGAGGATGGCCCAGTGTTTGCTACAGTGACAAAAAACAGGCTGACAAGACTTTGGTTGCAAAAATGGACAACCTACAGTTTAGACCTGTCATCCATTAAGAACATTTGGTGCACGAAAAAACAAAATGATTCAAGGAATCCTGTGTTATTTACCCCATACCTCGTACAAACCTTGAAGATGTGTTTCTAAGTTTAATTTACCCAAAAAATAAAGGGAAATATTTTCTTTTTCTCTGTTGTAACATCTCATGGTAATCTTATTTTTTTTTAATATTTAATATGATGCATATTGATCAGTGATTCAGCAGCAAAAATATTCAAACAGTGAAGCTTCATAGCTTTGTGTGACCGAGCAGGACTATTCATGGGGAACTCTCACAACTGTGTGTCGTTCTCTGTGAAATGCACTTTGCAAGCTTTCCCATTTTTTACTGTAACTTTACGCTGATTTTCAATCTCCCTTTGATGTGGATTTAGAAATGGCTGAAAATAAATAAATGAGACTGAATGAGATCAATAACTATCAGTTAATACTGATGATATAACATTTAGGATTACAAAATAAGAGATGACGTTTGTCCTCAAAAGCACATTTTTACATGATCTTTTTAATAAGTTAGAAATAAAGAAAGTTCATGTAGGAAATGCTAACAAGTTGAGGAGAAAACATTCAGATTAGAGATTTGCTTTGTCAGCCATTAGCTGCTTATATACACACACAAGAGTCACTAAGCTGCATTACAAACCATTTCTGTCTTTCTGATAAATGCAAGTCCAATATTCACTACAATTTTTTTTTTTTCGGTTTATACCAAGTTACTGTTCATGTAGAGATCAGAGAAGCCAGTGAGAAGAGGTAGACTTCCAAACCTACTAAATGCTCCACTGAAGTCTTCTCTGTGTCTGCCTGGTTAGTGTTGAGCTGGTGGTCTGCAGTACATTTATCAGAGCTCGTTTACTCCTCCAGCTAAAAGTGAACTAAAACAACTGAGCACTGGACACCATTAAATTGTGACTCAAAGAGGGTTGAAACTAGATATTCAGGGCTATTATTGTCATATGCTATTCCTGGTTAATCAGTTGGACCCTGTATCAATAAATAATCTGTATGTCATATCACTGTATTGTAACTAATTTGGGTCATTGCTATTATGATGTTGTAAAAATTGATCTCATTTGGCTGAAATGGTTCTGGCAACATTTGTTCTCTTGTTGAATTGAAGTTGGGGATGTGTTTCACATTATCAGAAATTACACTGATCAGCCTAAAGGGCCACTCTACAAAATGTGTTCACTCATCCGTGTGTCATCTGCAATATCTGTGATTTTTATCTAAAAAATATTAGATCATGTAATTCATCAGACCATTAACTAATCCAAAACTGTCCTGCTTCAGCCAAAAGGAAATGGCAATTACAACCTAAAAAACGAATATTTGAATGTACTCTTAACAGGAGTGATTGATTTTTTTTTCTTTCTTTCATTATTATGGACAATCCAAGTCGTTCGCATATATCTAGGAAACTGTCTTGTATAGGTCAGTCATATAAAGGTGGATGGCACTCAGACCAGAACTCACAATATTTGCACTGAATAACAGGTGATCAATTTGGAAGAGAAAGGACTCTTTCTGCTAGGACTAAATCTTTAGTTCTCGAGCTCCAACTAAAGCACTGCTTGAATCGGAAAGAAAAAGGTTTGTGTTTCCTAATCAGCAGCTGTAGCGTTCAGCTCAGAAAAAGAAGAGATTTTGTCTGGTCTGCCAAAGAAAAAAGTGCAAGAAAAGGCTTATCTACACTTGGACCAGTTTTATCTCCTATGTCCATTGTGGTTTGATGGTTGGTCACTTACTTCTACAGAAATCAGAAAGCAAGTGCTTTTCTTTGTCTTGCATTTCAGACAACAGGGGAGGAGCAGCAGCTTTTTGTCTTCACACTGGGCTTGTTTGGGCAGATCTGAGCCTGATAAAATAACTAGTGTGTACCACAGTCCAGTGTGAGCAGTATCATACGGGAGGAAGCAAGGCAATGCTACGCTACAAAATCAAAATGCAAGTATTCCTCACCCGTGAGCAACTAAGAACGCAAACCTTGCACTAATCAGTAAATCTTACACTACTAATAGAAAAGCTATTTGCTGCAGTTGCCATACTTTACTCTGAGATGACAGGGAGAATGTGCAAGAATTTTGTTTATATACTGTACAGTGAGATATCAGGACAGGCACTGTTCTTGCTTTACACAATCCTGAGGAATCAGTCGCTCCCTTTTTTGCTGGAGTGCTGTTTGCAAATGCATTTATGCAGGCTGAATGAAATATTATTTCCTTACACAGCAGGATACAGCTAGGCTTGGGGACAACATTAGAATAGCCTGGTCCTTCCAAGTTACTATGTTGCTATTCAGCAGTGCCCCCAATGCCCCCTAATGTTTCTCTTATTTAATAATACACTCAGGGATGCCAGCTGGAGAGAACAAACAAACTCTTAAAAGAAAAAATAAAAAAGTAAAGTAAATTGAAGTACCAGAAAAAATAAAAACTCCACATGACTTGTGCAAGCAATATTTCTAAAATGAACTCTGCCTCATATAGAATAATTCGGTTTTTGATCGAATACTAAATTTATTGTCCACTGATTATTTAAAGACCAAAATCAAATCAAAACTTCAAAACAAATTTTCTGTTAAAATGCTTTAACAGAATAAGACAAGCAGCAAATCCTTCCCAAGTCTTTGCCCAAGTCTGCAAAAGTTTCTGCAGATGTAAAAGTGCCACTCAAGCTGCTCATTATGAACAAGAGGTAAAGGAACACATCTTCCTCTCTTCTTTCTTGAGGTATAGAAAATTACTTTGATTGAATTTTTGTTATATTTAGATTAAGTAATTTAATTATTACTTGGAGCATAAGTTGGAGTGGAAACCAATATTATGTGAGGATTATTGATCAGCTTTACGTCTGCTGCTTGCTTTTCATGACTCAGTGAAGAACAGAAGCAGTGAGTGGGTGGAAAGTCTTTTACTGTATGGTCTGAATGTCTCCAAAGTTTTGCAGCATTTTACGTTAGGTTATTGAACAACTAATTCTTAAATGGGGCTTTAAAGTTGTTGAACCTAAACATTAAATATTTTCAGTGATAGACACTATTTTTTGTGAAACACAGTATTAATGTTATACAATGTATTCATTAATCCTATTTGATACACTAAGTAGATTATTTTTCCATTTTTTTACCAGATAAATTGGGAGGAAAAGTGGGGTTACATGGTGATCTTGTGGTAGTAAAAGTCTTTATTTAGTCTAGTAATGGTACAAAACTGATCATCATTGCACAATTCATATAGCCAATGCCTCCTTTCAAGGTGAATTATAACAGATTTTTATGCTGTTTACTTAGAAGTGAGCTGTTTGACAGCCTGGCGCTGCCTGCCTTGGGGGCATCATGCTCTTGAGTTATCAGCGTAGCGATAGACCCATCTTAATTACTTTCACATGCAGCACCATAATCTGTCATTGTCAGCCCGATCAAGACTGCGCAAACCCAGCACAAAGACTCATTCACCCAAACCGGAGGCCTATTGATTACTTCTCATACTTGAGTCATTGCACTGCAGAGAGACATGGGAGGCAATAGAGCTAATGGAATGGGGAAACTCAAAGTCACATTGTTTACATCTAAGATGACAGGTAAATGTATTTGAAAGGAAATATGGACTTGATCCATTGGCTCCCAAATAGCTGTCTGTCTGTTGCTAACAAGCTGCTCAACAGTTTGCTGGTCTGCAGTTTAAATGGCGAGAAGAATCCAAGACAGTTTAATCAATCCTTCCATTAGCTACCTCTGCTTCGTCCAATTCAGGGTCACTGGGGGGGGCTGGAGCCTATTCCAATCTTCATCATCAGATTATATCCTGGACAGGGTGCCAGTCCATCACTGGGCCTGTTTTTGTAATAAAAAAAATCAAAACAAAACAAAACAAAAAAAAACATTTGTAAGACTGGAAGCTTTAATCCAGTATGGAAGGGCTGACCTGCTAGAATTGGGGAAAAACTGCGGTATTTCGACATCACCAAAGCCAGATTTTATTCCACCTAAGCTGCAGTGGACCACAGGGGCCCTTACCATTCCTCTTGTGTGGCCCAGGAGACGGACGAGTCAGCGTAAACAAAAGCGGGGCAAGCGGAGGGTGCTGTGGGCTATGCTACAAGCTAACCCACTCAGACCGGCTCTGCCCAATCTCTTCCTCACCAACGCCAGATCTCTCGCCAACAAGCTGGATGTTATACATCTGTTTACATAAATAAGGTTGAATAAGATGCACTGACCCTGCTCAGTTTATTACAACCCAATAATCAATATGCATCATCATACTTTGTGAATATATTATCGTATGTGTGTGTATGCTTGTGTGACCTACATTAATTCTGCACTGTTACACCTCAACAGAAACAATCTTAACAGCCAAAGCGTACAAGAACATATCTTAGAGTGGTAGGTAGCCTTTGAAGAAGTGTATTTGTTCAAAACATATGTTGAGCTGTACATATGTTGCACTGTAGATACCAAGACAACGTCAGAGGCCACTGCTACTGCGATTGCCCTTTGAATTAAGCGTGCTCCCTCTGCAGGGTCATCAATAAAAGGGCAAACCATGTTTACCAAAAAGGAACCCTGTTGCTATCTATCTATAGATTAGCTTTCTCTTTCTCTATCTTTCTTTCTCTCTACCTCTCTCTTTGTCTGCTGCGCTCTTTAAATACCCTACGCCTGTATGGATAAGGCTTATCTGATCCCAGTTTTACTGTTAGCCAACCAGGTTGGGTGTTTGTGAAATTGGGGAAGGGGTTAGTAAGGTATTAATTAGTTTTAATGAATACCATGTTTTTTTTTTCATTTAATTTCATGTAAGGTACTTGTATAGTTGCGTTTCTTTAGTTGCATTGGCGCTGCCTGATTTTTTGCTTTTTCGAGACAGTGACAGTGGTAATATATGATATGATAACAAGTGTTATTTTATTTATTTATTTTTATTTTATACAAGAATGAGTGGCGGGAGCGCAGCATTCCACCAGGTGGAACTTTCTGTTAGGAATCTGTGTCAGCTCATCAGAACTAAGCTTAGCTTGAATATTAGCCTGCCCACAAGCAGGCTAGTTTTGGTGCATAAGTTACCATGGTTATCTTGATAAGTCTGGCTTTCCCTTAACCCAGCTTCGTGGAACACCCCTCAGGTGGACTGGAACTTTCCAGGAGCATTCAAGGCTGCAGCAACTCCTCACCTGGGAATGTCAGATCATATTCCTGTGGAGTTGATCCCTGCCCACAGGCCTCTCTGATCTCTGATCAGTCTCTGATCTGCAGGACCAAACCCACCAACAGAACCACTCAGGTTTGGACTGAGGAGGCTTCCTCAAACTGGCTTATAGCAGGGCCTGCAGAGAACTGAAAAGGGCATCCAGCTGGCAAAACTTAGGTACAAGCAGCACATTGAGAAGCACTTCAATGACAACAACACACGTAACATGTGGAAAGGCATCAAGACCATCACAGAGCACAAGCGCAGAGTCTAGCAGATCTGCCACGACCCCATTCTGCCTGATACATTCTTTGCAACCTTCGACACTCCAAGCAGCAGAAGTACTGTTCACCCTCCACAACCAGAGCCACAGCATTAGTGTCTTACCCTGCAGCTGCACCAAGTGACCTCCACCAAGACTCCCAATTTACACTGGGTGCGTGTATGCCACGTTATGACTGCCTCTGCAGCTATTTGCAGCCATTTTAGTCAATGGTTTGGTTCACACTGGGCGGGTGTCAGAAGCATCCCTGTCTGACATGCTCCTGGTGTGGATTGACCCACCACAGAGGTTGGAAAGAAACCGCGACACAGCCAGAACGTGGTGCACACGCACCTGGTGTAAATTAGGCTTGAGGAGGATCAACATCAACAAAACTGCAGGTCCAGATAGGGTGTCAGGTTGGACACTAAAATTGTGTGCAGACCAACTGGCAGAAGTTTTACTGGACATCTTTAACATGTCCCTGCAGCTTTCCACGGTTCCTGTCTGCCTGAAGTCCTCCATCATTTGGCTTGTGCCTAGGAAAATAACCAATACCTCCCTCAATGATCACCGCCCTGTCGCTTTCATCCCAGTGTTTCAAGCAGATATTCCGAAAGCACATCAAGGACGCCATTCCTGCCAGCCTGCAATTCGCCTACAGGAAGAACCGTTCTACGGAGGATGCTGTCTCGATAGCACTCACATGGCCCTGACTCACCTGCAGCATCCCATCACCTACGTTAGGATGCTGTTCGTAGATTTCAGCTCAGCCTTTAACAGCGCTCTCCCGGACGTGCTGGGCCTGAAACTCCACAACCTGGGTCTGTCAGCATCACTTTGCACCTGGATCAGGGACTTCCTTACCAACAGGCCCCAGGTGTTGAGGATAGGGAAGTCAACATCTTCACCACTGATCTTCAAAACTGGAATGCCACAGGGTTGTGTGCTCAGCCCTGCCCTCTTCATCCTCTTTACACAGGACTGTTTTGCCATCCACCCCACCAACATGGTTGTAAAGTTTGCAGACAATACCACTGTGGTGGGTCTCATATCCAGAAATGAGGAGACCCACTACAGAGAACAGGCCCAGAGTCTCCCAAAATCGTGTTCCAAGAACAATCTGTTTCTTAACATCAACAAGACAAGAGAGGTCATAATACAGGAGGTCCAGGAAGACTAAACATGCTCCTCTCTGCATACATGGAGAGGCAGTGGAGTGTGTGGACAGTATTTGGTTCCTGGGCATCCTCATTTCCTCTGACCACTCCTGGACTGTGAACACTTCAGACCTGGTAAAGAAGGCCCAACAACGGCTCCTCTTTCTCAGGAAATTGAAGCAGACAGAACTCTCTTCTCAGCTGTTTGTGAATTTTTATAGAGCCACCATTGAGAGCATCCTGTGTCTCAATGTGACAGGATTATGGTCTGAAGTCTACCAAATCTGGACTTCATCTACATCGTGGAGTCAGCCCCACCCACCCGGTTAATACACTGTTTGTACCGCTTCCATCAGGAAAGTGGTACATGAACATTTAAAACCACCATAAAAGGACCTAAAGACAGCTTCTTTCCCAGAGCTGTGAAAGCAATAGACACCCTCTGTAACACTTACACCTCACCTACAGTACTTGCACACATGCACCCAACCCTCAACAGCCACACACGTTGAAGATTGATACCTTCCCAGACACACACACACACACACACACACACACACACACACACACACACACACACACACACACACACACACACACACACACACACACACAGACCTTTGTCCTTGGACCAGAATGCACTATTTCCACCCGTAAATATAACAGTCTGCTTTGAATTGTTTTTTATTTTTATTCTGTTTTCTTATTTATGTGTGCTTAAGCCAAGAGACCCCTCAAAATTTTGTTATGCATGCACAATGACAATAAAGCTCTTGAATGTGTGCGTGTATATACATATATATATATATATATATATATATATATATAAATATATGCATATATATAAATATATATTAGGATTATTTATTTTGTTAGTACAAAAACGGTGATGGACTGGCATCCTATAGACTTCCTATAAAACGTCTTAGTTTACACTGTAGAAAATAATTGTGTTGCTCAAAAGTGCGTTAAGCAGCAAAGCTCCATTAATGTTTTTCATTTGTCAGGATAAGCCGTCAGATTTTCACTCAAGTTAATTCTTTCATCTTTTCCTCATTCTTTGTACCACCACTGTCCCAATTCTGGTAAAAATGGAAGAGCAATTAAATTAGCATATATAAATATAGTGAAAAGCAAACTTTTTAAATTCCTGTTTTGCAAAATGGCTTTGAAGTTTTATGGCTTTTTGAAAAATACCACACCCATAATGACAAATATGCAAATTTTCCCATTGTCAACATTTAATGATATTCCAGCACCAGACTCAATTTTGAGATTAAATGCTGTGTTGAACTTAAATTATTGCTGAAATTATTAAACACATATGATTAGCATTCATCCTAAAGAGGTTTCTTTTGCCCCTCAAAATGTAAGTGCTATGTAAAAATTAAGACAGAATCCAACGATTTGTAAATTTGTAAATGAATATTTTCATAACAGAACAAAGAAAACATCAGATTTAAAAGTGAGACATTTTACCATTTCATCATAAATATTTGCTTTTTTATTTGTAAAAAAAGTGGGATGTAGGAAACAAACATAAAAGTAAATAGTGCTAGAGAAGGAATCAACTGGAGGAACATATTACTTCTAAAAGGCTAATAAATCAATAAGCTGAATAAGTATGAAAAGAGCACCTAAGAGAAAAAGAGTCTCTCTGTTGTACAAATGGCAATCTGCAAAAAAAAAAAAAAAAGAAAAAAAAAAAAAGAAAGTGAGTGTAAAAATCGTAGAAATTTTACACAATAATATTTTTCAGTGAAAAATTGTGGAGACTTTAAAATCTTCATCTACAATAAATAATATTTTAAAAAGATTCACAGAAGCTACTGCTGTTAGAAACATGACAGCATGTATGGGACATGGGTGAAAATTAGTATTAGATACCCACAATGTTGATCAGGCCCTCAGGCAGCAGTGCATTAAAAACAGAGATGATTCTGCAGTGGGAATCACTACATGGGTTCAGAAACACTTCCAGAAATCAATATCCATGAACAGTTTGCTGTACCCCAACAAATGCATGTTAAAGGTCAGTTATGCAAAAAAGAAGTAATATTTGAACATGATCCAGAAATGCTACTATCTTTTCGTGCCCAAAGCTCATTTAAAATGGACTCAGGCAAAGTTGCAGAATTTTCTGTTGCCAGCCAAATTGAAATTGAAATTCTTAGACACACAGTGTCCCATCGTTTTGGAGTATGGGTTGCAAAATCCATCCCAGCTTGAGTTTGTAATATTTGGCAGCTTGGCCACAGGTCTTTAATGCGATATCTTGTAAATTTTTGCACCACGTCGTGGCCAATAAGGAATTAAGCTTTCTGCATCTTCATGACAACTCAGAAGAATGTAATAGATAACCCTTTTAACAATTCTGGTGGCAGGTGTAAAGCCTGGAAACTCTGTCAATGTTCATAGTGTTTTAGCTTACAAACAGAAATCTGTATGCACACAAACTGAAGGAACAAGCACATTCTGCCCTTAGAGGCACATTTAATTCCTCCTGCCCCTTTTTTGCAATCAGGCCTCATTTAGTTTTGACAATCCATAAATTTAATTGGTCATTGTAAAGTCTGTCAATGGTTTTTCTGTCATCCTCTGAGGCAGAACACATGCCAGAACCCATTAGCGTTGAGCTGCTTTTTAGAAAAAGCTTTATTACCTATTTTCTTAGACTCCTGCTTGTAGTATGTCTGGATAGTAAAGCGCAATGATAACCAGTTATAGGGAGTTTACATTTACTTGTATTTCTTGTATATGTGAACAGTGACTCAGGGTTGAACTTTTGTGAGAACAAAATGAACTTTGGTCTGTCCTTCAAGAAGTGTATAAACTTTATATAGATATTTTTTGCCTTTGTAAGTCCCAGTGTGCCTCTCACTCTTGTGAAAGATGTCTGTTCATTAATTGGAGGGACAGAAGCTGTGTGTGCTGTATGGAACAGCTATTTCCTCTTTGTGAACTCTTTGATGGAATGGCATGACACAAAACTTTAGAGTCTTGTTTTCTTGAGGCCGAGTGGCTGATAAACAGGATCATTTCTGTGACTATGAGTTTAGACACCAATGTTTCATTCCTAGTTTGGTGCGTGTGAATTAGTTGCATGTAGATTTACCCAAGTACAAGTAACTACGTAACAATAGTTTCGGTGGAAAATGGGAATATTAACTTGGAAAAAAACTTTCTTACCCATAAATGCATGAGTGAATATAAGTGTAAGTGTCTGTGGAGCCCAGTTGCAAGAGAAAAGGTGCATCAACCCAGGATATGTGGGATCACAGCATTGATATCCTACGCTATTGATTTTTTTTCTAACCTTAAGTCTGTATGGGAACAAAATTCTAAAAAAGTGACAATTGGCAGCATTCATGGTATCCAATACAGCAAGAAGCTCAAACTGCAGTCCCAAAACACGTCCATGTTTCTTAATATTATGCATGTTGCTGGATCAAGTTAAATTACAGTGGAAGGACAATGTTTGGAGTTTACACATTGTAAGGGGCTGAACTGTAAGTTTCTAGGAACATAAAAAAATGTCATGATGTGTTTTGTGTGTATGATATTTTTGTGTGTATTCAATCTGGTGCCTTATTGGAGACCTGAGGAAGTGCTGTGCAACATTTTAAGCCACTGAAATGAAAGTCTGTTCACTGTTTCACAACCATGCTGA
This sequence comes from Melanotaenia boesemani, assembly GCF_017639745.1. NCBI lineage: Eukaryota > Metazoa > Chordata > Actinopteri > Atheriniformes > Melanotaeniidae > Melanotaenia > Melanotaenia boesemani. The sequence goes on from NC_055690.1 coordinate 16,609,181, forward strand.
CACTAATTGTAAGTAAGACTTTTAGGGAACATTAGAAAATTTGTCACAGCAACCATCATCATATGTTCATTCTCATCCTATAGGAAAGAATAAACTGATATGATCACAATACACCATAAAAAGATGCTTTTCTAACCATGCACTTGGTTAATGTTACAGTCAACTAATATAAGTTTCTGGTTATTTAGCAGCTGCAGTAATATTTTGTATTAGGTCTGTGACTCTGTTTCATTTGGATGGTAATGGATGCTGGATATGGGTATAGATGCCACATAATAGCTCTTAAACATCTTCAGTTCTAACAGATTTCCATCAAAAGTAATTCCAGCTTGTCATGTAATTCTAGCTCATTCTATTTAGTCCATGTCTTTGTGCCATATGTGAAACTCGTTTTTATCAGTTGATCAAGTTGTTTTGAGCTTTTTTTAAAGAATGAAAACATTAAAAGTCAATCAATTGAGGTATTACTAAACAAGCTAAAGAAAACAACAAAAAACAGCTAAACTAAGCAAAACAATAACAAACAGTGGCACTCAAACCCATAATTAATTTATGGCAAGTTAAGGTCATCTGTAAATAAAAGAAAAGAAAATAGCCCTTAACATTCTCCTGTGTACTGGCATTTAATTAAAACAGCACATACAGTACGGTCAGTCTTCTGGTTATTAGTCTCGCTATATGCAGTTCTTACACCTGCAGCTAATTTTCACTCAGGAGAAACTTCTCCAAACTATTTGTATGTTGCCAAATACACAGTAATTTGCAGTGGGAGAGCCATCATTTTAAAAGATGAGAGGACCACATGTGATTAACCCTAATTGTAACCAGCTCCAATCTCACTGATAATATATGATAACAGCTTCGCTCTAATTCCCACTTGTTTTCATGAATGGGGGGATTCCTGCCCACTTTAGATAAGCGCACACACAAAGATCTCCAGTGTTGTGCAAGTTGATGCTTTTCGTGAACTAGTTTAAAGTTCAGTTCATTCAGTTTAAAATGAATAGTTCACCTTCATAGTTCACCATTTCTATTTTTAACTAGTTTCAAAGTTCAGTTCATTTTAGCTGTGTTAGGTTAGAACTGAGAATGAAATACTTGAGAAACATGTAACTAACCAACTAAACTGTTGCTGGGAAGTCAAATCCCTGAAGGCTGCAGTGTGATCTGGGTGGTTGGGGGCTGTTGGCAGGGAGTCTGGCCCTCTCCTAATGGCTTGTTTTTAATGGCAAGGACTTGTAGATATATTTTCTTTCAAACAAAAGTTAGAAGTTGATGAAGTTGACGTTTTAACTTGCTTTTTAAGTGCAGACAGACAACTTGTATATAAATGTTAGACTTTTACTGGTAATCTTCTGCAGACAGTACGGAATATTCTGTAAGTAATCATATACACATGAGGCATGGGATGCGCATGCTGCATCTGCAGCTTTTCTCTTTTCACCTCACCATTTTAGAGCAGGACTGCACTGACTGTTGCCAAGGAGCATTGCCAGTTTGTTATGTTAGAGTGGATGCGCACTCATGGTTACCAACCAATGCATGTTGGGTAACGTAGTGTCAAGTCTGTATAGCGCCACTGAAAATGTAGGCAGTGACTGTTACAGGATGTGACATAATCTGAATGCGTTCACGTTCAAGTTCTTTATTTACAAAAGCGTCGCATTCAGTTTAGTATTCAGAGAAACATGAATGTCTTCAATGAACATGTTCAATTTTAGGCCTTAACAGAAGATTTTCTGATCATGTTAAAACTGAAGTGTGCTTTTAGGGTCCTTTTAGGCTGCACAATTTGTGAAAGAATTAAAAACAAAAATGCTCCTAGCCTTGAATTTAAGATTGATATAAATTTTAGAGCATTTACTGTTTTATTTATATTAATTTGCAATAGTTTGTTCAAGTTATTTCTGAGTCAAAAAAAGACAAATAAATCCATCAAAAGCAGAAGCAGAAACTATTTTCTGCTAACAAACTGAGTTTGTCTTTTATGAATTGTACAGTTTAATAGAAGTGTTTTAAATCTCATCAGAATTTCTCTCAGAATAGAAAATCAATGACATTTTACAGCCTCATTCTGTAGTCCCTACATGTCAAATGAAAACTTTTGTTTTGTCCGTATAGGTCTGCACAGAAAAGCCTCTACAGAGGACAGAGCCGCTCCAGTCTAAAAACAGATATCAATAAATGTAAACAGCACTGGCCTAGGGATGTCATTAAAAAAATAGCATGTCTAGACCTCATAAAACCAAAACATATTGTTATTTTGAAGCGGCAGGAGTTATTGCCTGTGAGCACTAAGATGACATCCATCAATTTAGGGTTTTATTGGAATATGTAGATAGGCTGCTTGGGAGATGTAAATGATTTACTTAGCATAAAGTTTTGCTTGAACAGGCAGGGAGATAGTGTAGTTAGTGAGGGCAGGGAAGTATGTGTGTGACAAAGGCAGTATTGAAACTGATTTCCTCAGCCTGAGAGAATCACGATCTGTGCATGAATAAATAGGCTGGACCTGCACAACGTGGATTATCCTGGATCAAATATCAGTAGACTTAAGGGTTGTCAAAATGGCAAACATGTGTAATAGGATTGTTGTACATGATTTCATTTTGTCTCTTGTACCCAAATGTCATATCTTCGAAGGTTTATGCTGATTGTTTCTCACTGTGTGCAGAAATGACTATTTTATTCCATCTGCGTTTTTATATGGTAGGTTCAGGCCAATTTAACAAAACCCCTTCACATTTGAAAGTCTTTTTATTGAATTTCCAATAACATGATGGCAAAATGAGAACTTAGTAATGAAGACAGCTTATACAAAAGATGTCAGGACCGAAGTATCCCTATTACTCTCATTAGTGGCTGTCAAGGCAATATGACAATATGCAAAATGTGGTGTGACAACAACCTGAATAAATTAAATTAGCATGGATAACATTCTGGATGTGGTTCGTGGAAATTTGTAAAATTCCAAACTCCATTTTTGGAAAGGCTAGAGCTTTAAAATGCATAGCATTTGCATTCAGTTGTGTATCACAATGACATGTTGGCCTCATCTTTCAGTAAATCTCAAATCTACATTTATTCAAATGTGTTCAAAGCGGTGAAGGTTGACACTGAATAATCCATCAAAAATGTTCCATTTGAAGAGGGAGGCTGGAATGATTTGAAATCATCAGAAAGCAGTCTTGCCTGTGGTGACGTAGCAGACATCATGGTGCAAAGTTTTAGCCTGCATGAACAGTAAAACTAGACAATCTTTGATAAACAAACACAATCTTATGATTATTTGCTTTCTTTTCTGTATTTACTGCATAAAAGTATGGTAAATATTGCATTAGATGCCAGACGTCTTTGTAAAATAAAGAGAATTAATGTTAATGCTATTCCAGAAGTGATGGAAATCTACCTTTGAAGCAACCTGCACCCCAACAAAGCATTAGATATTACAGTTTTGTTAACTCCTGCTGCATCTGTAAAAGATGCACAATTTGTGTGTGTGTGGCATCATTCTGCATCACTTACATACAAACAATGAGATCCTGACAAAAAGATTGGAGAGAAGGAAACCTTCAGTTTTTGCTCTTTGTTTGAGTTAAAGACTATCATGAAGTTTAAAATGACCACTGGCAGATATGGAAAATTTTACATGGGGTGGCAAAGGAGGCGGAAGAGGTCTGGCCAGGGTGGCCTTAGTTGCGTTAACATGGAAAGGTTTATACTGATCAAATGTCCGATCAGCATAAAATACGTCATGTAAATGTCTCAGCTTATCCGATCGGCCTTGATCGGAAGTTATTTTCAGTCTGATCCAGAGGGGTGGTTAAAACTTTTAAACCTTTCATGTCTACACTCATTCTGACAGTTTCTGTGATGGGTGTTGTTTCTGTGCATGCTTGAACCTTGTGGGGGTTGTGTGGCATGAGTTTCAGGAAATACTGGAAAAATATTGCTCCAGTCTGGTTGCAGACAAACTGTCTCTGTCTCCTGCATGTCTGTCTCGTGGAAGTCAGTTGCAGTTTGATGCAGGGCCGTAACTATGTTTTTGAGGGCCTTTAGATTAAATTTATAATTATTATCTTTTTGTGAATTAATTCATTATTTCAATGTTATAAGAGGTTTTTGGACTTACAGATGGTGTGTTTTTACAAGGTTCTACAATAGGGAGGCAGTTTATACGCACCATAGTGACAACAAGGGGTCCTGACAAAATGGTGGTGGCCTTCTGGCTTTCTTCCAGTACGTTATAACCTGATAATATATTGCATTCACATTTTAAATTAACATTAGCAATGTTTTTTTTAAACAAAATAAATAAATCAGTTTAAATGTTTTCATTTTATGTTTCTAGTTTTTTTTTTTTTTTTTTTTTTTTTCAAAAGCAGGAAAATAGAAGAGTTTTTGTGGACAGTTGTTAAAAACATCCCTGAGGTGTTAAAGAGCTGTTTTTTAAACCTAAGCTGAGGTCATTAGGGGTTGAACAGGGTGTTTCTACCACACACAGCTCTATTAAAGACAAACAACATAGTCACCTGGGAATGGAAAGAGAAAATTGATTTTAAAATCTTAGCAATGTCATAATTAGTTTTGCCGTATTGTTGATCTTCTACTAGTTATTCATTATTATAGGTTAACAAATGAAACGGCACTGAAACAGTTACCTATATCTGCAGCACAAAGAATAGCTAATCATTCTTTACTTTTGTTACAGACTCAACTAAATGATTTCCTTAGAATAAAGTTTTGCATGAATGGGCAGGTAGATATTTCAGATTGTCAGTGCAGGGAAGTATGTGTGTGACAAAGGCGGTATTAAAGCAAAAGCTGATTCATGATCTGTGAATGAATAAGAATACTGGACCTGTGCATTGTTCTGGTTCAGTTATCAGCAGATTTAAGGGTTGTCAAATGACTTAAATGGCATACATGTGTGAAAAGTAAGCTATTATTCTGTCTTAAAGTTTCATCATCTTGTCTTTTACTTGCTATATATGACTTTCAAATCTATTAGTTGAGTTGTACAATCAATCAAAGACATGGTTTAAATTCTGTTCTCGTCATAAAGAGTAAAAATTCAATTTGAGTCCACTCCTCATTTGTCGCAGTAAAAAATGTGCGGGGATGAATACTGAGGAGAACAAAGATGTGTTTCAGTAGCTATCTTACAGTGACTGCAGTCAAGGTTGTGGTTCAGGCCAACATATTAAGTAATGCTCACATTCATGCACATTTCAGCTCTTCTCCTCTTGTGTGTGTGGGAGAGCGGGAAGCTTTTTTTTTCATTCCTGTGTCCAATCTCAAGGTTGGACTATGCGGAAAGGGACGCATGTGTATAAAATGAATTAAGCAGCTTTTTGCTGTGCTTCAGTTAAGGTCAGAACTGTACCCCTAATTTCAGTCACACTTCACCGTCGACTTTTATATATCAAAGTGGATTTAAGCTGATTAAATGCATCTTCAGAGGTTTCGACACCTCTGTAATTACCAATCTTTACCAGTTTGCACACAAGACTTGTTTTTACAGCAACCTTATATCTTAATTGTCAGTTAACACAGAGAAACCATTTAATCAAGTCAGCAGAGCAATTTGTTCAGTTAAAATTTTCCCATCCAGCATTCTGACTAATAAAGACAATTTTATCAGTACAACACAAAATTATAACCAACCAAAAAAAAAAAAAACAACAAAAATTTAATCTGCTTCTTAATTAAACAATGGGACATTTGAGAGATATTTTTAACCTTTTATTACAGAGATTAATGCTTCATATTTTTATTCATTCTGCACATCACATGTAAATCAAAACATTGCAATGATTTGCATATTGAATGAACCATTTATATATTCACAGTTGAACTTATAACATATTAACAAGAATAGTTACAGTAGTTAGTCATAGTTTTTGATTGAAAAATGTCTGTAAATAAAGAAACACGGGCTTCAACATGCAGAATCACAAGTGCAGCTTGAAGATGGTAGCTTCAGTTAAACATGGCTTTGCAATTAATAGAGATAAATTAAAAGGCGTAAATATTTTTACAAGTTATTTACAGTGGAGGGGGAGGGCTGTCTGCCTTAACAAACCAACTGCATGTCTCATTCTTTTTTCCTGCCATTGCACTTTGTGTTGATTAAACCTGCTTCACACATTCATCACCTCTTATGTCGTCAGCTGGCACAATTTGTAGCAAGACATCTCACTTCAACCAAGATAAGCTCGTCCATCAGGCATTCACAGTGTCATAATTATGTAGTATTAAACCATCACAATGACATATCAGTCAGAGAAGATATGTAAAATGCCAGTGAGGCCTACTCTGCTTTACTCTTTGTTCTTGTCAGAATGGCTTGAAAAGTGGAGGTTTGTTTGTGGCTGTATCATAATTACGATTGGTATTTATGAGAGCCATCAAGCGTTCAGTCGAGAGGAGCTGCATTTGAAGGTGACTCACATCACACTGCGGACACGGTGAAACAATGCTTTCAGACAAGCTGTCTCCTCTCACCAAGCCTTTTAAATCATCATCACTCTAGCTGGCTGTATGATAGTTCACATGATATATCACCTGTTACAGCTTCAGCATACGCGCCGCCAGCAGACAGTGACAATGAGTCTGGCAGCAAGCCTTTGCTCATTTCAGCAGCCACACAGTTGTTTGAAGCTTCTGTTTCCTGTTATTACTCTATCGCCTCCGTGCTGTTGAGTCAAGCATCACTTAAACTCCCAGTTCGTTTCGGGATTTCTCCTTTTTGGTCCTTCTTGTCTCAGTGATGTGGTCAGTTGGATGTCTCATGGTTTCAGCTTCAAGCAGCTTGTTAGACTGAAGTCTTTGACAGATGTGTGATGCTTCTGTCTGTCTAAATGTCGTTCAGCTAAAACTCAGCTGTCTTTGTATTCACACAGTCTAAGTAAACTCGAAATTGGTTGTAGTCAGGCTAAAGAAAATCTTTTTTTGTGTGTAAATTTGTCTTGCTAAGCTGTTGTTCTGTTCATAAAACCACTGGATTCACAAGCTTAACTGTTAGCATAATAGCACTGCTTGACAGGCAAAAATCACAGGCAAATTAGCATGCATTTTGCTCCTTTTTATAGTTGACAGTGCAGAAATGACAGGAAATGACTGTGTGGAGGCATCATACAGAAAGAGTTCCAGGGGTTGTTGCAGTCACACATTGATCATAGACCTTGAGGGCATTGAGATATTTTGATCGCTCCTGTAAAATTCAAGTATGTTATATGTCACTGACTTTACAGCAGAATCAAAATTTGAAGTTGTCAGTGTGGAATTAAAACCTTTTATGGCAGCTGAGGTTGTTTGAAATGAGAGTTTGGTCTCAGTGCACAACCGTGGAATATAAAAATACTCTTTAAATTGAAGATATTTTGTGTAAAGATGTCCAGTCAGCAGCCTGATGCACACAATACACACATTAATTCACAGCTTTATACTTAAAAATCTTACGTTCATGTAAATATAAAGAATAAACTACACAGACTCTGGAATTATAAAGAAACTAAATATTAGAACAATTTATTATTGCAATCAATGCAGGACAAACTGAGGCAGCTGTGTTCCAATGCAATATGTTTGTCCTGAAGTGATACCAAATCATTTTAATTTAGCTTCTGTTCATGTAGTGAGACTGGTTCCCGAGCAGTATATTCAATAATAGCCTTTGCGTTAGGGGTAGATTAAAGAAATTCAGCATCTGATATTTCTTGGTTTGTCTTTTTTATCTGCTTTTGCTGTTGTTTTTGTTGTTGTCTTTTTGAGGTGGACAGGTCCCAGCATGTCATCTTGGCTACATGGCTGATAACAAGCTTGAAACTTGTCCAATTATTAAAGAACTGAAACTTCCAGCATCCTCCACTGTTTGCCTCTACTAATGGAATACAGCACGGGATAGACACACAAAGCCAAAATGACCACTTCTTTGTTTTCTTGGATCCAGAATCCAGAATGATCATTTCTAGGCCAATTATTGGTTCTTGATAAGAAATGACAGAGACAAAAAAGCCTTTGTTTCCAAAGGCAATTGGAGATGTTGCAGAGAAAGAAAGAAAAAAAAAACAACAAAAATCAAAAAAAAAAAAAAGCAAAAGCATACAAAAAATCAAACAAGCATTCAACACAAAAATATTTTCTGAAAACGGTAAATGGTCAGTATTTATGTAGCGCTTTTCTGTACCTGGAATGATAATCAAAGCGCTTTACATTGCACACTGATGGCAAAAGCTGCCATGCAAGGCAGCTAACTACGACCCATCAGGGTAATGTGGGGTTTGGTGTCTTCCTCAGGGACACCTCAACATGAGTTTAAGGATCGAACAGCAGCCCTCAGGCTACAAGACAACCACTCTACCACTGAGCCATGCCACCCCTGAAAAACATGTGGTCAGAAAACGTGTGGACAGCCTGAGTTGAAATTAGGCACTTTCATAAAAGTAGTAGTCATCATTTGGCCATTAAGGACATACATGACAATAAAAAAAAAAAAAAAACTAAACAATTAAAATTAATTATTTTTCAGCACTTGCTAATGCTATTTCTGTTAAGCTACTGTTTCAATCTCAAAACCCTGAAAAATAGTGATGAATGGAAGATTTAGCTGCTCTGATTTAGCATTTGAGAAACACCATGAATTATGTTTTGCTGACATTTAGAACCAGTATTAAGTCCCACAAATCCTGCTGGACAATATTAATAATAAACAGTTGCATAGTTCCCTTTATTATGCTGAACATCTGTTTTCTGTTTATTTTGAGTCAGTCACAAATATATTATCCTGCTGCCATGAATGCTATTTAATCTGCAGTTGGGGAATAATAACCCACAACAAATCCAATTCTGTTTGAAGAGTATTTGCTAAAATGAACAATGTGTTGCAGTTTAAGAAATTAGTGAGACTTCTTTCACGAAAACAATGTCATGTATTTGTGAATATGTGCATCTTCAGTGAGAAAGAGAAACTGTAAAGTAATGAAGTAAGGAATGCCATGCAACTAGATTTGGTGCTTCATCGACTCTTTACAATATTTATACGTAGAAATGATTTTTAAATTAATCTATTTACTTAACCTTTGTTGTCTTGTAATTCAGTATAACAGATGTATGAGCCGAATAACAGGATATATATTTTAATTTGAAGTGGTAGAGAATTCACACATTATTGTGCTAAAAAATAAACAAAAATTGATTTGTTGCCAGCTTCTAACAGAGGAAAAACAAATCAAAATCCCAGTAGTAACACTAAAGAGTTGTGGGACACTACATTCTAAATAGTTTGTCATCCTCAGGGTGGAAAATCATCCAGGTGAAAATTTATAATTTACATGATAAACTGCTATCAGGGCAGCAGAATCATGAGGTCCTTTAAAAGAATCTGCAAGGACTTTGTTTTCTCTATTTTTTTATCCCCTGGCTTCTGTCTTCACCCCCTTCCTTTATGTGCCACAGCCACTTATTATAGTGAGAGGGCAGGTGTGTGTGGCCTCAGCTGGGCATTATCCTGGCCCAGATTGTCCTTGGACCCCCATGTCTGTCTTCTGACCTCGACTACAGCAGCCCAATACATCACTGGTTGTTCTTAAAGCCATCCTTACCACTGATTAATCCACTTCGGTCTGATTCAGAGATGATCAAAGGCAAAGCATCAAAGCATTTTATGGAAAGAATCACTCACTCATTAGCCATATGGTTGACAAGTACGGCCTCCTGGCATTGGAAAGCTCTCTATAAATCATAAATACAGATCTGACAACAGGAGACACTGAAATGATGAAACATATATCCTGACTGAGAATCAGTACGGATTTTGTTATTGATGGATTACAAAGAAAGCTGCCATAAAGTAGCCTGCTCTTTACTTGATGTATGACTGCTGAGAATATATTTTGGGTCATCTCTGCTGCCACCATATTTCTTCACAGAACATGTTGCAGTCATCATTATCAGTCTGACCTGCTTGGGGAATTTTTCTCTCCATTCAAACACCCAGATGTCAACACATACAGCTTGTTATAACCGAAACAATCTAAACAAATGATCTCACTGGCAACCTAAACATGTTTTCCTCCACATAATATGAAGTTGATATCCTGTGCCCCCCATTTCCCACCTCCAAACCAGCCACCCACTCTCCATCTCCTGTCTTTCTGGGCGATCTCCCCAGGCTGCCAGGACAAGACAGGACAGGAGAGGATAAATTACAGCCACATAGCCCCGGCTCTCTCTCATGCTTTCATTTGCACCGGCAATTAATCAGCCATCACTGGAGAGCTCTTGCATGTCAGGCTGAGGATTTTATTAGGGATGTCCTTTATGGGCTGTAATGAGACTTATGTCTTCCTTGAGTATTTCATTTGCTACACATAGCTTGGCTTCTTGTAACCTTGAGGTTATTTTTTTTTAAACAGTAAAGCTTGACAGAGCTTTGTTACTCACCTCTTAATGATCTTGACTTGATTTGCGCTTTCATTCACTACCTCACTCACATTACAAATGCTCCTGTCTTGCAGTTATCTAATTTTAGATACAATTAGGCCTGATTTGTTTTGTTTATGCCAACACCCTTCTTCCTCATCCCAGTTTTGAAATGCAGCACTAAGTGAATTGTTAAAAATGCTGCAGATTGGCTGTCTGTTTAGCGAAATGCAGAGGTTGGCTGTTATGCAGTTCAATACTGTTTTAACATAATTAATATAAAATATGCGGCTCTCCACATTATTATTATTATTATTATTATTATTATTATTATTATTATTATTACCAGTGCAGTCACGTCACAAGGCTTCAAAGATGAGCTTGTACTTTTCTATTCTGTATTTTTGTAGATTGTGTTGAATGGAGAGGCAGGAATAATGTGGGACAAGTTGCGTGAAATACATCTGTGCCAAGATATAGCATTTGGATTTAAATGTGATGGCACCTGACTGTTTTTGTCACCTGACAGGCTGTTTTTATCATATAGCAGTGGGAAGAAACCACATATTCTTTAAATGGCAGTTCAGCACAGTGTTGATGATAATTAGCCATATTAATCTGTACATTTACTTGGTATTTTTGCTATCTGATGCCATTTGATGTTATAATTTGGGACCTAAAACTAATTTATTATCAAAATGCTAATTACTGATGAAAGTTTTTAATAATAATAATAATAAGATTATTATTATTATAAATAATAATAATAAGAATATTATTATTATTATTATTTTATTTTTATTTTATTTTTTTATAATAATAATAATAATAATAATAATCTTATTATTATTATTATTAAAAACTATTATTAAAAACTTAAAAAAGGTTCAAGCATAAAGCAAACTTATGAACTTAAGTTTCTTTGTCCTTAAACACATTATAGTAGTTTCATACCCAGAAATGTGCATAACAAAGGTTGCTGTACTTAAACATGAGCCAGAAGCACATAGTTTCAGGATTCTCAGACTTTTATAGTGTTCCATCCATCCATCCATCCATCCATCCATTTTTTATTCTTGCTTATTGCAGTCAGGGATGGGCTCAAGCTTTTCCGAGTAACTACTAGACCAGAGGCAGTGGCCGGGTCACCAGTGCACTGCAGGACCAATGTTGCAGAAATTTTAACTAAAGAAGTTTCAAGTTGACTGAAGGGGTTAATGTGAGACAGCATGACCCAAGCTCTCATAAAACTGTGTAATAGGTAGGTTAGTCCACAGCTCAAAACAGAATAGCTTCACAGTGAAGACTGTAAAACTGTGCTTACATATTTTCTTTTCATGTGTGGTCTTTTGTTTCTGCGTGGGTAAAAACAGAAAAAAAACTAAATTCACATTCAGTATTAAGGTGTGGCGGTAGCACGACCCACATAAAGGACTTATATAACCCAGGAATCTGTGCTTTTTTTCCCTTCTGGTATAGTTTTCAGGCCTAGTTTTGTTTTGCATCTAGACTTAGTTTAACTTTTGGTGGCTGTTTGTTTTTATGAGTTTTCGAACCAGATACTGTGAACCCTAAGGCAATGTTTCTACATGTTTGAAAGCTCATTTTTCAAGGTTGTGTGGGTGACTCCTGCCTCACAACTGTCTATATTACACATTCTGATGTGCAGCTTGGTGGAGCAACAGAGGTTGGAGATGTTCATTTCGGATTAGGAAGAATTTAACTTAGTTTTGACATGATATGAAGATGTAGGAAGAGTGTTATGGATTGTTTTCCTGTGAATTTCTTCTATATGTGAAGGCAGCTTTAGAGAGATGATTAGAAAAATAATATTGAGGATACAATTTATGCAAATGACCAAAACATAAAACATGAAGAAAATCTGAAAGATTATAACATAATAAATGCTGCTAAATCATCTGTGAAACAGCCCATTTTTTTAAATCCAGATGGAAATGAGACAATATTAAACACTTTCTGAAGCAAATACAGGTCTTTTAGTAGATTGTGAGGATGATTGCACTGTTAAGTGTGAGTCTTAAGAGCAACAGCTACAATCACAGAGAAAATACTTGGAGTGGGCGTCACCCAGTTAACCCGTAACCACAGAGTCAGGCAGTGAGAGGATATGGAGGCCATCTGGTAGCATTTTTACAGTATGGTGTGGCAGTTTGCCCATGTGTGCTACAGGAGGGGTCGTATAACGGTCATCAGAGACACTCTCTGGAATTCTCTCCAAGGACGCAAACATGAATATTCTGGGTCCAATTTTCTGGGTCAGACGTCAGCTCAAGCAAAGTACACGACCTGCCCACATCTGTCACCAGGTGGTGCAGGCTGAATGATCAAACTGTATGACCTTTAAAAACTTAAATGATATCTTAACAGGTCTTAAGTCATTAAGTCATTGTGATGTAAACTTTGTGATGAGGAAAAGCTTTCAAATTGCAGTGCACTCTCTTTTAGTTTTACTTTTAAGAATATTTATGCAGATAATCAGGACATTTTCTCAGGCTGCTACAAAGGTGGAAAAGGGTTTAAGGAACAAAAAAGTACATCTGAGTATTAAATGGTGTTAAAACATGGAAACATCCATGGGACAAAGTTTTTCTGATTCTTTTTCTTCTTTAATGTAGTTTTGTGATGCCTTATATTTTCTTAGTGTTGTTTCTTTTAGGTTTTGTTGAGGGTCCTCAGAGAAAATATTTATCCACGATGTCTGCCCCTTTATTTTCACCCCTCAGGATTCTTACATCATAGCTTTAAACTGATGATGGTAGAATGGTAGGATTTTCAGGTGGTACTGACTTGACTGAAAAACTTGTAAATTCATCTGACTATATGATGAAGCGTGAAGCATTTGCGAATTTAAACTAAATTTCTAAGACACTATTGTTGCAGAACATTTAGTGATAAAGGTTGTCTGGCAAAAGTGGTTGTTGCTATATTCTTATTCTTATTCTCATTCTTCTTCTTCTTCTTCTTATTATTATTATTATTATTATGTGGCAGCCAAAACACTGTTTAGACTTCCCTTAAGGGTCTTGTAAAGGGAACTTGACTGCAGAGTGAATACAACCCAATCTTTAGATTCTGAACTAGTTTTTCATTTTCTTTCTTTCTTTTTCTTTCTTTTTTAGGGAACATTGTTAGATAAAGAACTTTATTTAACTTAGAAAAGTTATTGACCGTACCATGACAATGATTAACTGAAGCTTATCATGCTTTCTGTGTGTGGTGAGTATGAGGAAATAACTGACCAAATTATTGCAATAGACAGCTGAACCACCACTGCTGCCTTTATTGACCAGGCAACTTAACTATTTGTTAAAGTTATTTAATCAGGTATTCATTGTAGTTTCAGTAAGAGAATTTAAATTTTTCCCATAACCCAAAATATGGATGTGATGCTTCATGTATATAACAGAATAAGTCATTTTGAATCATCTTTTAAAAACAGATTTATTAAAGAATTTGTAAAATAATAGTATTTTTTGGAGATTTATAATATATGCAAAAGCTACTTCAACTAGTTTATAGTTACTGATTAAAAATTAAACTGATTAATAACTACATTTAACAATTATAAGGGCTAATAAATAAACTTTTATGTGTTTATTATTATGTAACTCCTGTTAATATAATATAATATAATATAATCATTCAGAATGATTCAGTAGATAAAAATAAAGTTAATATTGCAAATTAATTCCTTTTTACATATTTTGTGTCTACATACTGAAGCACAGGGGTTTGACGTGAAACATTTTGGCTGTGAGGAGTTTCAATTTCCACATAGACCTCGTATTTTCTCATATTTACTGGCCTTTACTATCCTTTTACACCTCAAGACAAGATCTCCCACTATAACTCATTTTCACAATTAACTGTGGAGGAGCAGCCGGCCTTTTCTGTCTGTACGTTTGGAAAAATCATGCATATATAAATGCATAGGTTAGCAGACTTATATGTAATAAAACATGTTCAGCGAAATGGAAGCAGCTAAAAAATCAAATGTACATTTTGACGTCGGAGTGCGAGCTTTTTCTACTTGTCTGAAAGAAATCTGGAAGAAAAAAAAAGGTGCAACCTTCTTTGCATTTAAACCCAATTAAAATGTAGTTTGAGGTGTGACAGTAGTAAGAAGTGGAGAAAGGGGATAATCAAATGACTACCTTTGTAGAACTTAACAAACCAGAAAAATGCTTATTTTGCCTTTGATTGCCTGCATTATTTAATGCCTAAAGAAAGCATATCTAACTTCTCATCATGAGCCCTGTTTTGCTACTGTGTTGTGCTGCATTACACAGAGCAGTGCCCTTGGGAGCAAAAAACAAACAATACACCGAGGAGGAGAACATGGTGACCGCCACTGTTTATACATTGATCTTTGATAAGAAAAGACAGAAAGTATCTGTAAACCTGTTCCCACTAAATACAGAAAAGATGTTAAATGTTTAATAGTGTGATGATAAAAGGGAGAAACATTAATATTCCACTCATGAGATACACCTGGGGAGCTTCAATTAGAGCCTGGTAACAGAAAAAAAAACAAAAACAAAACAAAAATGTCTCCTTTCTGCTTTTGGTGTACAATCTGAAAATATAAAATATGTTTGATGACATAGCAAATGCTAACATTAGATGAGCTGAAACCTGCTGTTTGGCATTTTTGCCTTAAAGAAAAAATGAACACAAGCTTGTTTGACGTTAATTACATGTTATTTGCTCTGCCCTCAACTTTACCCTTCCCATAAAGTTCAGCTGCCAGCTGAAAACACTGAACATTAAACAGAAAATCAGAACCTCACCATACCAACAACTCCAAACAAAGGACTTATATATGCAATGAAGAATTTTGTATTCACAGCATAACAGCACTTTGAGCCATCAGTCAACTTGCAGAAGGAATTTACATCCTAACTAACAGAGGCATTCACATATAGCTGATCCTTGTGGTAGCTTACAAGATTCAGGGGGCAAATAAAGGAGGCAGACTGAGTGACTTTTCTGCACAGCCACCCACCAGCTGCCGGAACATAAATAGAAATGTATCATTATGGCTGCGCTGAGGGAAAACACCCTGTGTTTTAGTTCTTTGCAGAGGTCATGTGGCAATCGGTGGGTGTGTTCATGCAGCTCCTGCTTAGAAAAACAGGCTAAATTAGACCTTTATGACGCCGCCACGTAGCTCCTCTGAATCTTATACTGGCATGTATTGAGATTTTTGTTTTTATTCTTTTTCTCTCTACTTCAAGTGAACAATTCTCTCAGTGCTGCTGATTATGCCGACACCGGAAGCGGATTGAAGTGACCCTAAAATAAATTAGATTTGTCCTCTTCCTCTCTGTGTCTCATGAATATGATACAGGATATTTTTATTTTATTTGATATATAGATAGATAGATAGAGAATCACAACATAGGGGGAGGGAGATGTTTTGCCTTCTTGCACATACAGGGCTGCAGGTTTGGGATGAGATGACTTGCTGGTGTGTAACCCCCCCTCCCAACACATGATGCAACACACCGCAAGTCCATATTTCTTTGAACTTGGGCTTTCACGCTCATATACCAAACATTCTCTTTTGTTATTGTTTTGCTGCCTTTCTTTTGTTCTGAGATGAAGCGGTTGTTACAAACAAAGCGTAAAAAGTTGGATGCGGATTACCGTTTGCGTCTTGCTGCTACTTCTCTGATTAGGAGCTTTATTAGTTTTGATATTTGATGGGATTAAATTCCCAGAATTCCAGCATAATGTAGGCTAGTGTAATGCAGACAGAGAGAATGTTTGATTGTTTGTCATTTGGCTTTGTGAGCTTGAATCTTAACATCCAGGCAGCAAAAGAGAGTGAAAGAGACAATTCACAAGGGGAAGTCATGTGACATACAGTATATGATGGCTGGTTGTTTCATTTAAAAATATACCTTTCACTCTATGCAGCATCTGAATGCATAGAATGACTGATTTCCTTAAGATTTCCTCCTTTTGGGTCATCGTGCCTAGAGCCGTTGATCATCGTGTGTGTTTTCTTACAGACTCCTTTTTTTTTTTGCCTCAAGTTCTGACACAGAAACATTTGGCTGTCATGTTCTTTGACAGACTTGATGAATTCCTGGAACAAGTTTTATGGAGTGGCCTGTTTTCCCCAAGTGAGAGCTGCTGTTAAATATGCATGGCTGAAAAATAAATGAAGCAGCCTTCTGAGGAAATGTTGATGCTGGTGAGGGGCTTCTGTAGCTGTGATTTACAAGTCTGTTTTATTTGGTACTTTGATGCAGCAGCCATTGAGATTCAGAGCTGTCTCCAGGTGTGTACCTTTCACAAAATGGAGGCTGCCTTATTGGTGTGGCCCTTAGTTTAATCTTCGCTGACTCTGCTGCGTTGAAGTATACATTTATTTTTTAATGAGATTGTTTTGGATGGTTGAAAGGTGACAATATGTTGTCTGTGATTCCTCGCCAGAAGGAGTGTTTTTTTCACTTTGATTTATCTTTTTTTAAGTAGGCTGGATTTAATTACTTGTTGCCTCATTCAGTGGAATTCATTTTGCTCATGCTGACCCATTCTGCTCTGAGAATATCCATGATGTGCATTTAATCCCACTGCTGCTTTTTGTTGAGTTCATCTCCAACATTCAGCAGAGCTGCATTGTATTCATTTGCAGGTGTATTCCTTTTTCAAATTAGATTCAGAGTTAATGCTAGCTACCTAAAAAGACCAATAAATAAATAAATAAATAAATAAATAAATAAAGGTGGACAGATAGCTGTCCAATTCTGCATAAAACCAGGTAATTTTCTGCTACAGTGATGTCATATCAACAATGTGAGCCAAGCCATCTCCTTGTCAGTGTTTGTGGGTTAAGCTCACCTTCCCAAACAAAACAACTTGTTCCAACATTAACCTAAAAACCAGGAATAAAACAAGAGATAAATAGATCAAATTATGAATTTTAATTATAATAATTATCTTTCTCCTACAGTTAAAAACGAGCTGCTGAAGTCACGTTTCCTGCACATTATGCCTTTCCCTCTCCATCCTAGCAGAAAAAGGTCTTAATGGTGTCACCAAGAATGTGTGTGTGTGTTTGTTTTTTTTTTTTTTTTATTTAACCTTCTCAAGAAAACTTGGATGAGTTGCTTGAAATCCAGTAAAGTGAATTTTGCGCTACGTCTTCATTCTACATACACAACATCCACGTCTGCCTCAGCTCTACTTTGGTTTGGTGCAAATTAGCAGATGTTCGCTAACACACTGAAATAATGCAGTGGCCAAGGAAATGACTACACCAAAGATGACACATTTTAGGACTAATGTTAGCTTCCAGTATTAAGTGTGGCTATGGTAGCAACTCTTTGAGGCCTCAACAAAACCCCATAAATGGTTAATCTGTTTCTAAGGTTATTCAACCAGCATGGGGTGGCAAGTTGACATTTTTAACTATAAATGAATATTTTTTACTTTTACTCTTATCATAAGAATCATTTTCATAATTATCTTATCAGTAAAATTATTAACATATGACAGAGTGAGCCAGTAACTAAGCTGCTGTTGTAAATAAATTATTTGAACCTCAGGTTTGTGCCCCTACATTAACTCTGGCACTGATTCCAAAGAATAAATAGAAAAAGTCTAAACCTTTTGTATTGGATAATTATTTTATATGTGTTTTTTTATTATTATTATTCTTACTTTAATCACAAATGAAATGTAATAATCAAAATGGTTTAAATTTAAAATTAGATGAATGCATTTTATAATATGTAAATCCTTTACTATATTAATAAAAAAAAAAGTATATTAAGCATATATAGTAAACTTCAATATGCTGAGCAAAAAAACAAACAAAGAAAAAAAAAGAAAAAAAAAGAGCATTGAATTTACTGTAATGGTTAAGCTAGCAACTCTTTTTTTGTGGGTAGCATGATGCATAAAATGTGCTTTATTGATTATTGTGCTGAATGATTTTTAAGCAGGTTAACATAATCTAAAAATATTCTGTTTCCTGAGTTGAAAAAACAAACAAACAAACAAACAAAAAAAAAAAAACAAAACACTGGGCTGAAGCTTTGTTCCAGTGGAATAATGCAGAACTATATTTAAACAATGCAAATGTAGATTCTCACTCTCTCTGGTTCATTAGAATAACTAAAAGCAAGCTAAACTTTTTCACCTAATGCTGTCAGATGAAAAGAGGCAGTTAATTACTCTCTAACAGTGGAAATTGGGGCATGACTTTGGAAAATGTTGCGTGGGATGATTCCACCTCAGCTTTCCAACCTGCAAGCTGGTGGACTAACTCCTCTGACACGCACGTCTTCTTCATTATGACCTTTTGTGGGCAAATCAAGTGTCAAATATATCGTTGTACATATGTCTACATGGCAAAGGGCACATTGAGACACGGAGCATCAAAGTCATCATGAAGCGAGATGTTGAGCATTGATTTAGCCAGTGAATTATAGCCTACATCGCTGTAGGAAACAATTTAATTGTACAATAAATGCAGGTTTTTAAATCACTTGTGCTGCCCAAGGAGCCTGAGAGTAAATTACAGTAAATTTCCGTACTATAATCTGTTATTGCTTTTAAATGGCCTTCTTTTCTTTAGCACCTAAACTGTGGAATGAGCAGCCTTTTACATTAGGCCTCCGCTATATCTGTTTTTAAATTTCTTCTTAAAACCCATCCGTTCATCTTGGCCTTTCGCATATAAATGTTGACATTTTGAGCTGATTTCTAGTTTATTTTAATTAGTTTATTTTATTTAAATATATTTAATTTTTATGCCTTTCGTATGCTATTTACTTTAATAGTTTATTATTTTATTTTATTTTATTTTATTTTGTTATTTGCACATTGTAGCACTTTGTTCAACTTTGTTTTTAAACTGTTATAAATAAAGTTGCAGTTGCAGTTTGCAATGTTCAAACATTATATCGAATTTAGTGCTTCCAGCATCAGCTGCCAGGTATTTACCAAAAGCTCATGCAGAGTTTGTGGCTACTTTAATCCTGGGAGGACGTAACGATCGGTTCGTACTCATGTCACAGCTCACACTGAGCTTCATGCTGAGCTTTGACTTTCATGTCAAACTAAAAAAGTTCCCAAGTTTTGTATCAAATGTCGGTTGCTGCGGGTGCTTTTCACATTATGATGAACAACAGTGGTTGTCATGGGAATAATAATAAAGAGTGTCCAACAGCTTGGGGTTTGCTGTTATGGATGTTTTAGCCAAATGAGGCCTGGTTTGGCTTTTTAAATGTCTTAATGATTACTGAATTTGAATGAGCAGTAAAGCTTTTCATCAGACTAAATATTCATTACTGTACAGTAAAGAAATTCATTGAAGGTATTAAACTTCTAACCTGCTGCTTACAGGATGTGCACACACTCTTCATCTAATGATTGCAGTATTTTGTTTTTACAATTTGACTTTTTTTTTCGGATTAATTTAAATGCTTAGGGCATAAATTGCACATAAAAATTCACTGCTTATCATTTAGTTGATGAGCAATTTAAAATCAGTGATGCTCAAATTCAAGTCTAAGAAGCCACCCTCTTTCAAGTTTTTGACATATTTATTTGACTTTAATTCTCCAAAATTGCTTTAAAAGTTAATTCTGTATGAAAATTGTCTCATTTTTAGTTTTGGTTAGTTGTTTTCATAAAACTATTAAAGGTGGGCCAAATCTTTGAGCAGATTGGAAAATCTTATGTAAGAACCACACATCTGGAATTATGTTTTATTATTCTGGGCTACATTAACTGTAAAGTCATGGTTTAGAAATTTTTTACATGCAGCTGTCATTAGAAAGAGATTCAGTATTTCAAAGATATTTTATATATTGTATTAGGAGAAAAAAATAAGGAAAAAAAGATGGGAAAATACTCTGTACAGAGGCATATTAACCAGAAGATTAGATTTATTTAACATATTAAAACATATATTTGGTAAATCTAGGATATACTGGCTACATTATTTGAAAGATCTATCACATTTTCAAGCAATAACAAAGCAGATCTGACACCCAAAAAACTGTGTTTGAACCTTAAAACTCGCCTCTGCTTCACTTAAAAGTGTATAGTATGGAGTGTCCTCTGCCTCGGATGAGTATGCAAGACAAAATCTGCAGCAACGCGAAATAATACACCACAGGTCCATCACAGTACACGTTTTGACAGGTCACAGTAGGGAAAACACAGGCGTATTCATAACCTCTGTTTTTCACTTAGGAGGGGTCCTGCTTTTGTGCTCATCAGTTCACTGTCATGGCTCACTGGGACACCTAATGGAAATGAAGTAGCATTAATTCCACATGTGCTTTGCCTGCTGTGACGAGTCAAAATGACTGGTGTGAAAATGGTCTATTGTAAAGTTAGCTCTAAGAACTGCATCAATTGGATTTGCTGCATATTTTTACTGTATACAAATGCCAATTGGATAATGACGTGGGTTTTCTTGGTTTGCTGAATGTATGATGGAAACTGCAGGCAGAAAGAGAGTTGGGAGGGGAAAAATTGTATGGTGCACATTAATCGCACCTAATCTTGAAGAACGCTTTCATGGTCCTGGTATTGTGTATAATGGATCACTGTCATTCTGTCATTTTACAGCGATGCTTGAATGCGACGTTTTTATCATTTGGCTTGAACCTAAACCACAAATGATACAGCTATGACATGAATAGAAATATATTTGTCAATTATAAATAAACACAAACATTTTTAAATAAGTAGATAAAAGGGAACCAAATGAACACCATTTAATCTATGCCAGAAAAATGTGACAGGTTAATTTTTTTCTTTGCCTTTCTTATTTAGCCTTGCAATTATATATTAAATGGGTGCAGTCCCATTTATACTGTTTGAAATCAGGGTGATAACTCTGGTCTTCCTGAGCTCTTCCAGGTTTTCTGCAATAAAACCTGATAGTGCCCATCAGGCAAACTCAGCTTGGCTCCTGAGACTTCTCCCCTTATAGATATACCAATATAATTTAAGGGGATTCTGGTTGACACTCTTCAAGGTGTTACAGGATAGGTTTTTAAATTTATGAGTAATATTTGATTTGATTTGTAATAGGTCTTTCTGCTTAACCTTTTACCAGCAATAGAAATTACTGCAATTGGTTTCAGGTATTTCTGCAAATGTCAATTTTTTTTTTTTTTTTTTTTTAGAAAATATCCCAATAAGACATAAGACAAACTTCATATATACATATAAATATTGTCTGAGCTGCAGGGTGCTTGTTTGAGTCATTTTGCCAATAATGAAAACAGCTTCTTTCACGTAAAAAAGTAAAGTGTTAAGGAACTCATGCAGAGACAGATTTTCACAAAATGTGTTGTTCTTCATTTACATGAAGGGTGTGAAACATAGCAACTCTATGAGAGGCTATATTGTCATGTGATGGAAAATGAGGGTAGAAATATGATATTGACATATTGTCCAGCTCAATATTCAAATGTGCTTTCTCCTTTCATGTCGTTGATTACAGGATGTTTTTTGGTTTCCTTTTATTTCTGGCAATATAGTTGATTTTGTGCAACTCCTCTGTGGCTGAAAGCCGCCTCACCATGAATCATCTCATCTCATATTCTTTCTATTTCTTTTCAGCTAGATTATGAATAAAATAATCATTGTTTGCTCAATGAAATTTCTACCCCACTTCCCTCTTCTGATGATTATCCAGTTTAAAGTATATCAGCTGGAAAATATACTATGTAATTTGAATGCCAATGACTCCAACAAATATATTTGGGGGAAAACACAATATTCAGAGGTTTTATTGCTTTTTTATCTTTAGCGGTGCCTTTGGAGTTTTCTATTCAGTGACTCAAGGCTGTACGCAATTAGCCAATCCTTGCACCTGTGAAGATGACCTTTATAAAGTGAGAATAGACTGTGCATGCCTGGCCATTGTTTCCTGATAAAAAATAATAATGTGTATTAGTGTTTTCTGTGTGTTTTTGTACGTTTGTATAGATTGGATGTGTGGGAGAATGCTGGTTAGCCTTGCTGTATTTTAGCATTGGCCTATAACTGTTTTTGCTCTGTGAGAGGCTTTAATGAAGATGGCCAAGTAAGGGTCAGTCACCCCTTCACTTCAGAGCTCACAAAAGCCTTTGCCTTCCATTATCCTTCTCAAGGGCCCTGTTTGTTAACTCATATTATGCTGTGTGTTTGTGTATGTGGGGAGGGTTTTGGTTGAGGTGGGCTGCCAGGTCAGTGGATGTGTGAATTGAAAGGCTGTCAGTTTTCAGACTTCAGCCTCTCCTGTGAATGCTGAGCCATCTGACTGTGAAGTATTGAACTATTTTCAAACAATTTTTCATATGGGCCTTATGTGTAAGAGAGAAAAACATGCATCTGCAAGCAGGCTGTCCAAGTGTAAGTCATTTTTTTTTTTCCTCGGAGTTTCTCACCCATAACCAATGTGATGTTAAAACACTCCAGTAAGTCAAGCATTCCCATCAGCAATGTTTGCTCTGATATTTCCATTGAAGGATCATTAAGTTATTTTAATATTCAATTGTCACTAGTCTGTCTTTCGTTATGGTACATCAGTGCTGCAAAGAAAAGCATCATATAGTTCTGCATTCACTGTCAGAGTACGGTGAATAATCTGTCTCTGGTTTTGCAAGCTTGAATTTCTGCAGTGAGTTAGACAGATGGTTTTAGCCGAGATTTCAAAGTGATGGAGTAAAACTAACGTTGCCTGCCTTTGCCAACTCTAATTCTTTTATCTTAGTGAGTTGCACTTAACGAAAGCAGTCCCTTGTTGCCTAAATGAAAGTGCACAACAAAGCAGATCTGCTGACTGTCACTACTCAGCACATCAGCCTTCCTGGGTGCCATACTGAGCAGAGCAAAGTGAAGCAGCTTTCTGCACTCGACTGCTTCTTCCTCCAGGCTGGTGCAACCTAGAGTCCTGAGAGGTAAATGGATGAATGGAAGCTTTATGGAGATGATGAAGTGTAATGGTACCCTCCTCTCCATCCCGGTGGCTGGAACAGTAGCTCTCTGTGTCTTTTATCAGAGACATGAAAGGAGGACAATAAGCCTCTCTGCTATCAACAATATGGTGTCATTTGAAGCAGATTATCCCTCTGTTAAAGTAGAGGAAAATGAAGGCCTCTGAGACAATGGATGGAGTTATGAACATTCCTCCTCCCATGAGGAAATCCTCCATCCTGCTTTGTCTTATTTAAAGAATCTAATCTGCATAATCGCCAACTCATTATCACGTGATGAAACATTTTACACTTATTATTTCATGCAAATGCTAAATTTCTATGATTATTTTTTAGGCCATGGTTAACCTAAGGCATTACGAGGTGCCCTCAGTCCTAATGAATTTTGAATTATTTTCCACTTTCCAGCTAATGTCTACTAACACCAGAGTCTCTACTGGTTCATGCATAATTTTGTTGCATTACTGTTTAAAGCAATAAGGGAATAATGCACAATAATGCAAAGTAAGGCATAATGCAAATGAAAAAAACATGCTCAATTAATAAATAAATGTATACTTGAGCAACAACTGAAGGAGTAACATTAATATTTTAAATTCAACCTAATTTAGCACTATGAAACAAACATAACTGCCGTATCAACGCCAATGAGGATTCATGGAATAAATATTTGCTGTCCTCTTTATATCAGAATACTTTGAATGACAAATGTATTTTAAGTGTTCTGTCCAGCATTATACAAAGGTTTTAAGCAATTTGATATGTTTAGTTTCCTGTTAGTGAATCATCCGCAGCATATTATGACCAAAAACATGCAGCCAGGGTCATAATGAACTAAATCCAGCCGCTTGAAGTACAAGGGCTCCTGCAACAGATGGTGTGGCCCCCACAGAGCCCTGATCTCGACATCTCTGAGTCAGAATGGGGATTACATGAAGAGACTGAAGCAGCTGAGACAGCCTAAACCCACAGAAGCCATGTTGCAAGTTCTACAAGAAATGCTGAAGAGCTTTCCTGTTAAGAACCTTGTATCACTGTGCACAAAAAGATGTAATTGTTTTAAAGCAAGATTTTTTTATTTATTTAGTTATTTATTTATTTACAGTTTTTGGTTCTCAGGTCTCTGCACAAACTCCCTGTTAGGATTTGTATGAATGAAAGGGTCACGTTAGGTGTTGATAGAGTCTATAAATTAGAGCAGCAACTAACATATATATTTTCTCAACCAGAAGCTCTGAAAGAGCGTAGACATTCACCAAGCAATTGTAATTTTTTTTGCCATTAATTGTGGGCATTATTTATGAAGCTCTAATGACAGAACTATCACTATCTCCTAATAGTAAAAAATCCTTTAAATAAAATTCCTGGATCTGTATGGGGATACGGATCACCCCCAATATCTAACTACTTGTACCTTATGCCATTTCTGACATTTCCTGAAAATTTCATTAAAATCCATCCATAACTTTTTGAGTTATGGTGCTCACAGACAGACAGACAATACTTGACCTCTGCTTTGGTGGTGGTAATAAACTGGTATATTGTTTAATCCAGTAATTTAGAAATTCTGATGTCTTGGAGAGTTTTGAGGTACAGGTTAAAAAGATGTGGGTGCTGAATTTACACTAACATAAAAAAAAACTAAATAAATACAATCCTGAAAAAAAACAAAAAAAAACAAGCAGGACATGAAACATTCTGATGTTTTTATTCATATTCCCCTTTTTTTAAATGGAGTCCAGCTTAGAAGATAGTGTCATGGCCACTTTAGAAACTCAATGTACACTTAAAAGGCAACACTCACACACACACACACACACACACACACACGCACACACACACATATATATAAATATATGTATATATATATATGACACTGTCTTCTAAGCTGGACTCCAATCCATATGAATATGCAGTTTACATTGTGTTTAGGTTTCCTTTGGCACAAATACACACTTTGTCCATCTGTCTTCCCTTGCCTCTCTTCCTAAAATCATCTGTAGAGCTGTTACAGCCTCCTCCATCACGGCTTTGAAAGCAGCCTTAGGCTTCAGAAAGGTTTGTTTATTGTTTCAAATTGAGACTAAATGCTGTAGTTGAGTGTCACATTTGAACACTTTACAGCAGCTGTTATCCTGCTGTGTGATATCTGGACTGAAATAGTCAACTATGAACTACACAAATAGTGGAAAATAGTTTTTCTCTTTTTAAATTTAATCCTTTTTTTTGTAATGTTGTACTGATTAGTTTGATTAGTCATGTGCTTGGCAACTCATCAATGTTTTTATTACCAGTCAGTTGTCCAGTTAGTCACATTATGAGTGTTTCACTTTGAAAACAAAAAGGCTTAAGGTTGTTTGATCCACATTTCCTGTGTGGCTTTGTTGTTTAAATGTCACTACCAAATGATCCTCATTTATAAATGCCTTTTAACCTGAACCTTTTGTTTGCAAAATTATCTTTCACAGGCAGACATGATCTGACTTGGGTTTTTCAAACATTTGTTTGGGGTTGAAGTCAGTAGATTTTTAATAAAACCATTAAAGAACTTTTGATGTTGTGACCGGGAAAGACTGAATGAATTTAACCATGCATGGACATATTTTCTGCACATGCTTTTAAAAAACAAGTTTAAAGTCACATTTTGAACTTTTTTATGTAAACTTTGAGAATTGCATTTATTTTTTTACTTTTTTTAAGTCTCTTGGGACCAAAATAGAACGTTCTTTTCATTAAATACATTGTTAAGTCTCCTAATTTTAAAAAGGTGACAAAGTGATGGCTTAATATATTAACTATTTGCATTAGGGCAGCACACCTTGGGGAGATGTGACTCAGTCTGGTTTACATCCACTAGTTTTAATTTGACCTAGTAATTAAAATTTGCTCTATTAAATGCTTAAGACATTCAAGTGCTAATCATTATGAAGATAGTCATATATTAAGTTTCTTTAAGTGAATTATGAACTTTGAGTGTTAAGAGACTACAGAATATGTTATTTGGTATTCTAGTGGGCTGCAGGTGGGGCACTTTGGCAAGAGTGCCAGGGGGTTAATAAAATTTATTTAATCTACATGTGTTGCAGTCCTGAGATGTTTAAAGATTGACTGTAAATACAAGTTGTGAGACATCTGGGGTTGCTTGCATGAGCACAGAGTTTAAGTCTAAAAAACCTGAGAGAAATTCTGAAAAAGATGGAGACAGCAGTGAACAAATTATTGGGTGTAAGCCAGATGCTTCAGGTCTTCATAGAAACTCCACCACACTTCACACTCCTCTCTCTTTTCCTTCCATTTCTTTATTTATTTTGATGTCAGCAGTTCCAGAATAACTTAATTAAAGCCAAGGCATGCTTCCATGTGGTGAGAGATGGAAGGCCTGAGATGATTTGTGATGGATTATTGCATTTTATCTTCCCATTTTTTTTACTCTGTGGAAATGCACTGAGGCTTGCTATAATGCTAAATGAATGTGTGATAAACACTGTTTTTGTGTTTGCTCAAATTTTTTTTTAACAAAAAAGTCTCTGCAAATATGTTTGAGACATTTTTTTTGCGCCCTTATTTTATTCATAACCCATGTTTTTGTTTTGAACTGGTGTCCTGCTGTCTGTGCAGATAAAAGTGGTGGCAGCAGCAGTAGGTACCTGTAAAAAGCTCCACTGCGGAGCTCTAGTGATAAACACGGTTCTTAATTGGACATCATGGGGGGAGCAGAACGCATCATCTTGACTTGAACTGATTAACTAGCAAAGTTTACTTTTCTTTTTATTTACTCTTCTGCCCACTACACATCAAGGTCACAAATATTAAACACAAATTAGCATCAGTGATAAATTAAGTTTAGCTGTGATCTGTTGCTTTAAGGATTTAAAACTGATTAGAAAAATATAAATATCTTTAAATTTCAAGGTTTGGTCCTCTAGGCAGATCCTTTTTCTTTCTTTTTTTCCTGCCTACATATGCTTCAGAAATCTAAAATACAGACCCGGTCTTCATGTCTTCATGAAACACTTTAACGTCAACTGATATCAAAGACTGTCTGGGCTGTCAGACACTGTCAGTCAATTGAAAGTATCAAGAGTTCTGTCAGTCACAGCTGAGAGATTTTGTTTTGCTATTTTGGGGCTAAATGTCTGAATTCGTTTTAAGTTTGTTTTTTTTTCTTCTTCTTCTTTTCTTGCATTGAAACATCAAAATCAAGTGGATGCACTTTAACCACCACTGGTTGCCTTTGATTCTGCATCAAAACAATACTCCCACTAAGTTCAGTCACTTTTCTTTAAAGGTTGTTGAACTCTATGACAGTTGAAGATAAACTCTATGTCAGGTTAGAGTGGAATAATTTGAACTTATGAGGGATACTGGATGGTTAAATAGGGTGGATGTTTGTTCTAAAACATTGTTTTTTTCTCCATAATGCAGTACACAGAGCTGCCAGTACCTCTGAATTGCACTTAAGACAGTGTAACTTGGCTTTGCCTTTGTGGCTTTCTCTTCCTGCTAATGGACTGTCCTCAGCCAGAGGTGCTATCCATCACCTGAAGTCTAGAGCCTCTATAAAGATTAGGACTGTTAAGAGAAGATGGATAGCCCTTGTCACCGCCAAGCATCATCCCCAAATGCCTAAATTAAATCTAGAAATTCTCATGGGGAGGCTAGATTAGCCCCGTAATAGCAGGCACGAGACATGACTTGCTTTGCCCCTCATCATTACATTGGCATATCTTGAAATATTAAAAAAAATAAATAAATAAATAAATGAATGTTAGCTTTAAGAGTCATTTTAAGGTTAGTTAAAGGCCACTTTAGAGGTGGGAGCAAATTTCACCTGGACTGAATTTGCAACGGTGTCTGTGGCAATGTCCTCAACAGACAAGAAGATGCAGAGAAAACGAAGTAGCTAAGTGGATCTTTCCTCATTCCTTCCCCTCCCCACTATCACTTTTTTCTTTTGCCTCTGGGAATTAGTCAAAGAGCGAAACAATCGTTAAAGAAGTCCATATTAGATTGACCTTTGTTTCTCAGCTTACACCTCTTTTGGTCTTTTAAAAGGTTTGTTGGCCCTGTGGCCTTTTAAAGCCAGAATTATGGATTTGTCTCCTTTCACTGAGATGGTTCTAAGTTGTGGTTGGAAGACCTTTATAAAAAAAACAAATAAACATTTAAAAAAAAAGAAGCAAACAAACAGCCAATTTAATAAACACAAAGCACTTGATAATTTAATATTTCAGAGATAAAAGCAGCTGCAGAACTGGGGTGTAATTGTTGTTTAAGTGCTCACTTTGAATGAATGAATTCTAGTTTTATGCAAGATGTTATATGATTTTCTTTTTTCTCAAATGCAGTTTATGTCTGCTGGATAACTTTGGCATCACATGGTAGCATCTTAGCATAGAGAATATCAACATTTTAGATCTTCGTCTTATCTGTTAAATTGTTTACATTTCTGAGAGAAATCAAGTATAATGCGCCTGTGTGTGAGCTGAATAAAGAATGGCTTCATTAAAGCCTTATAAAGAAAACTCAGCCTTTTGCTTTATGTTAAAAAACTGAAACTAAATGTTTTCAATGAAGAGGCTAAGGAACCACTAAAATATTTATGGCAGGCTGCTAGATCTGCTATGCATTGTGCTGTAAAATTGTATTACTGTGGAATTTTACCTTGTCAGAAATTTTTAAAGCAAGAACTGAAGTTTTTGAATGTGCTTTAGAATTTAATGTAAACTAGACAGATACCTAGATACTTTGCTTTTTAACTATGTAAAAACTAGTGCTGGACAATGAATAAAATATTTAATTGCATGAAATCTTTGTTATTAATTGCACAGTTACAAAGAAAGTCCTGCTATATAAAGAAATGCAGTAACTTTTGGTTTAAAAACACTTAACAAATAAACAGCTTTTAGCAGCAGTTTCTCTTTACTCAGTAACAGCTGAAATATTTCTTGTAAATCTCATCTTAAATATTCATGTAATAAAATCAAATATTTATAACAAAGAAGGATGGAAATTTTGAGGATTTACTAACTAAAAGGTAAAATGTCAGCAGGATGAATTTAAAGCTGTGTGAAGCTGCTTCCTTCTAAACACAGAGAGAACTAAATCTGATGAATATCAGCCATCAGGTGAACAGACAGAAAGCAGGATTAGAATCTCACAGCTGCTAGATTATGAGGAGAGAAATATTCACAATATGCACAATAACTTCCATCAATGCACTTTTAGTGGTCCATTATCCAGATTTCTTGCCTATAAATTCTCTAAATTTGCATTCTTACCTTGACTGTCTTGTGTTCCGCACCCTCCACTACAGGGGGTTAACATTTGGTTTTACTGTTGTATCGTCAGGTCTGTAAATATAACTGAGACATGTCTGGTATCCACAAAAAATCTGAATCTCAGCTAACAGCTTGGTAAAACCATTTCTATGACCACCAATCACAGTCAGGACAAGTAAAAAAAAGGTACACAAAGTAAAAAAAAATATGTAAATGCAAATTATGGCTCCCCGTGTTCACCCGACAGCATGAAAGACAGACAAACGACTCCTCTACTTGAAGCACACATCTCGCAGATTCCAAAACTGTGACCTATTTGGTAGCAACATGTTTTGGTACCACCAGACCAGGTGTTCGTTTAATTTCACAATTACAAACTGCAGTTTTCAGTGGCTGCTTGGGGATGTTTAGGCAGTTTTGGATGAGTTTAAGAAAAGATCCGTGGATGAAATTTCCCATGAAGATTACAGGGACAGAGAGATACCTCTAAAGCATGGGTGTCAAACTCAAATACACAGTGGGCCAAAATGAAAAGTGTGAAAATGTTAAGGGCCAGACTGGTTCAGTGTTTATTAATAATTCATCCATCCATCCATCCATTCATCCACCCATTTTTTGCCGCTTATCCGGAGTCGGGTTGCGGGGGCAGCTGCCTAAGCAGGGAAACCCAGACTTCCCTCTCCCCAGCCACATTCACCAGCTCATCCGGAAGGATCCCAAGGCGTTCCCAGGCCAGTCGAGAGATGTAGTCCATCCTAGCGCGTCCGGGGCCTCTTCCTGGTGGGACCTGCCCGGAACACCTGACCAGGGAGGCGTCCAGGAGGCATCCTAACCAGATGCCCGAGCCACCTCATCTGGCTTCTCTCGATCTGGCAGCTCTACTCTGAGCCCCTCCCGGATCACCGAGCTTCTCACCCTATCTCTAAGACAGAGCCCGGCCACCCTGCTTAGAAAACTCATTTCGGCCGCTTGTATTCGCGATTTATTAATAACCTTTTTAAAATGACGTTATTGCACACATTGAACCTGGACGTCTGTTCAAATCTGTTGCATTTATTTCTTTTTGTAATTTTAAGTAAAAACATTTTTTACAGGCAAAAAAAATTGTCTCATTTGAAAAAAATGTAATAGCAAGAGAAAAAAAAAAGCCAAAAATGAAATATACATATTAAAAGCCATAGCTCATAGTAAAAGTTATAGAATCTAATACAGCTGCCAACCTGTGATGTCACAATATGAAATTAGATGAGTAATTTTACTGCCATCATAAAATCTAGTTTGTATTCAACCTTTTTTGTCTCACTTAGAGTTTCCCTTAAAAACTCTGGCGCCTAAAGAGTTGACATTTCTACCTTTTGCAGGCTTTGTTTCCTGTCCAGATGCTTGTATCTGCCGTCGTGCTTCTTTTTAAAGTGTCTCTCACATTGTATTCTTTCATTACAGCCACACTGTCTCCACACAGAAGACACACAGCTTTGCCCTTTACATCCGTAATATATACTATATTTTCAAAGTCCACTTTTCCGTTCGCCATTTTTTGGGGAGAGGGGTTGTTGCTGCTAGAGAACGAGCAGTCGTGATTGATGCGCCACTGGCAGTGCATTGTGGGACTTGTAGTATTATTATTATGGTGGTGTGTGCACTGTATCAGGGCCAGCTCCAATAGTGATTATTTTTGGCCTGCATATCTACCTAATTAACAAACCGGGTGTGGCCTGTGGGCCTTGAGTTTGACACATAAGCTTTAAACAAAATGCAATAAGTGTGAGGAGTTTAAAACAATATGCAGGACTAGATATGAAGGTTTTGTTTGCATGTTCAGTCCTTAAAACTAATTTGATTGAAAAATAGTGCAGGAAGAGTTTTCTTTATTATAATGAATGGAAAATTACTCAAATTTAAATATTGAGAAATTGGTTTGTAACAGCAGAATTACACAAGAGGGTGTTTAATTTAATCATCAAGTATCTTACAATTATTTCTTTAGTTGCTTAGTTGCCTTATAAAATGTCAAAATGTTCAATAAATTCCAAAGGTATCTTGGCAAATATGTTTTGGTAGCCTGCAAAAGAAATATAGATGTATAAATATCGAGAAAAGGAAAATTTGGCATTACAACAAAAGTACTTGTATTTATTCATGTAGTTTTGAAAAAAGTTTAATAGATGCAGTTTCAAGAAATACTATAACCATTAAAGTATTAGAGGAAGCAACTTCGTGGAAATGGAAATTATTAATACTACATCAAAGCTTTGTGTTTCAAATACCAGGAAATAGTAAATTAAAAAGGCAACTATAATTCTGAACTATGAGAAAGTACATTTATAATACAGGAGGAATTAGACATCATCATTTGTCCTTTTTTGAAGCTTATTTCAAACAGCCTACAGGCCTGGCTCTCTGCTGTGAAGGTTAATGGAAACTGTTAGAAACGAGTAGTCAAAACATGCATTCTCCACAGTCAGAGTTGAAAAACTTACAGCTGCGTCCTTTGGATGTGAATGTGTGTTCCCAGTCTGAACAATTTACCTGTATCTGGGAAGTTATTTAATAAATAGCTAATAGTGAACACTGCAGATACTGTAGCCCATTGATGTAACCTTGCTTTCTTTAAAAACATTTTTGTAGACCTTAAAAAACCCTCAGGGCTTCATCTGTATTTCTTTTCTTTTTTTTTTATTAATATTTTGACCACCTGCATGTTCAACAGTCTGTCATCTGTAAAATACATATCTCTGGCTCTTGTTCTTTGGGGAGAGTTGCTGCCAGTCATTTTCAGTTTGAAGTGTAATGAACTGCCACCAATCGTTCCTCTACACTTTCAACTGTAACATTGAAATCTAGCATCAAGAATATCACATTGCTGCTGCAGTCAGTGGTTAGTGTCTCTCCTCCCAATATGTCAATGCGTCATCAAAGGCTTTTATAATCTTTCCTCACCTGCTAGCAGTGCAAAGCTCCGTGTGTATCATGTCTGAAGGCTGCAAGGGTGGGAAAGAGTAGCTTTTCTCATATCCCTTGACTGTTTTGGAACTGAATCACATTAGCACAGTGACAGGGAGTATGACTAGACCATAAAACATTACGCTTTGCCTCTGTCCAAATGAGAGATTTGTCTGCTCAATACTGCAGGTGCTTGCAGGAACTGAATGATGCAACACGAATATTAAAAATTACTATCTCTGACTTTTCCTTTTAGGCCAGCCTCACTGCTGTGTCTCACTCTTGGATGGCTTGCATCTTATCAGATTTAAAGGCATCATTATCACACCGGGCGCTTGCTGTTTTATGGTGGTTCTGTTGTGTACTAGCTAGCGGTGCTAGCAAACCTGGGAAGTGCCAGTTGTGGGTAACAGGCCAAGATGTGTCAAGGGAGCAGACTGCTATTATCTGCAATGAAAATCCATGCTATCCCGACTGCTACAATTAGTGTCAGGTGGGGTATTGAGTCTTTAAAAAGAACTCCTGGCCTTTTGGCTTCCAGCCTGTCTGGCTATAGATGTCTCTAATGAGTCATTAGCCGCATGGCCTCTCCTCTCATGAGTCCACCCCATAATGGCACACCTTTCATCTATTTTACAGATAGACTGTCATTGGTCATTAGTATAGCTCTGAAGTCCTATTACCTTTACGTCAATGATGAATGAATAGAATGCTGTTGCCAAGAACAATATCTCTTCGTATCCTGTGGTCACCCATGACTCTGTTTTAATTCAATTTCTCCTCCACCATTAACTGTAATTGATAACTGATGTGATTGAGCATCTTTGTCAGAAAATGGTACATTTTTTTTTACTAAAACCGTAGGGTGGCTAGTCTGTGCAGTGTTTACTGAAGGTTTATTTTGCTGTCTTCAGCAGCAGCAGTTTCGCTGTCACAGATGATGACTTGACACTGATGTGATCCTCAGGGAGATGTGTGTCTTGGAAGGAAACCTTCAGAAATAATGAAGCTGCTTCTGTGGTTTAAAATGCTGCACAATGCCCACAAGTGCCACCTTGCCCATGTCACTCAGCAGCTGTCCTTGTCCCTCTATGAAATTATGCAGCTTCGAATTGTTGTTTTCTCTTTGTATATTTGTTTTTGACAAAGGAGCAAATTGTAAGTGTGCAAGGTGGATTGACAACCCTGGGCAAGCTCAAAGTTTTTAGTTCAAAACGGGGGGCAGTATTGACAGCATTCAGAGGCTTGTTTTGCATAACACTGCCTGAGGAAACATCCAAACAAGCACCTTCCTTTTACATCCTTTTCACTTGAGTTGCATACTGCTCCTCAGCAGAGTATTGTCACTCAGACTGCAGATTGGCTGCTGCTTTCTGTCAGCATATTGTATTGATTGAATAGTAAATATGGAACTTTGAGCACAGCATGATCACTGCACAGGTAGCGGTGTCCCCTACAGGGATTAAGTAATTACTTTAGATTTTAAGATAATTAATTCATGACAATTAATTAATTAGCTGATTTATTGATAATCAATGATCTTACCTGGCAAACCTTTGCTCCTTAATTGAAAAGTCATTTTGTGCTTTGCATAAATTATCTTAGGATATCATCCTTAAACAAGAGCAGTTTTCACACATGGATCTGTTGAAGTCATAGGAAAACCCATGACAACCCGAAAAACTAATAAATGTATGTTAGAAATGTTATCCACAGTGTTTAATCCAATTTTGTGTTCAATTTTAAGCTACCATTTGATTCTATGTTTAATAACTTTGACCTATTACTTACGACCTCAATCATTTGTCTTGCAGAGTTCATATTTTCTCATGATTATGAATGAATATTTTTGACAGTCTTATAATTTCAACCTGCTGCTTGGGGGTAGAATCAAAATGAACTATGATGAAGCAGATTTTTGCAGAGCCAGTAAATTAAAAACTTACTAAAAAGCTACTACAGTGATTTGGGATGGCAGACAAATGCATTTATTTGTTAATCAGGTTGTATTAATAAAATTAGCAAGGGCACCAAAAGAGTAGCCTTTCAGCCCTTTGGTTTTTACAGTACTGCCCATTTTTAATCACTGATGGTGGCAATTTTTGTTGAAATAGTTCTTATCATATGGGTAAAATAAAGCCATTGTGGGTGTTCATGATGGATGGATCTGAGTGAGAGCCTGAGAAAGATGCACATGTTCATTGTCGATAAAAAAGAACCCAGCATATATTAAAGCATTGACTTTGAGTGAATAAATTACAGACATTTTCACCCATATAGGGACCTTTTTCTTTTCCTTTTTATCACCAGGCTATACAAATACTTGTGTCTGCCACAGAGTTTGGTATTTGACTATGATGTTGAGCCTGCCAAAGGTGACTACGTTTATTTTTGAGGATGTAAACCCTTATTTTATACCACTTACCTCCACTGCAATGAGAGTCTAGTTAAAATCTCTACTACCTTTGCAAAGTTTACAGCTCTAATTCAGTGCAATGGCCACTCATCTTCAAACTCAGACTTTTAAATTTAATTAACAAGTTGCTATGTTTTTATGTAAAATTGATATATGTCTATTTCAGCTCCACTTTTATTTGAAACTAATCTAGCACTCCTTACTATTTACACAACCCATCGTCCGTGCTTATGTAGTTATCCCTAACAGTAGGCAGCTAAAAGACCTCTCAGTCAGTATTTGTGTAAATTCAAGTTCAAGTTGTGTCCTTCATCAAAAGCTGAGCTTCCTCCTGCACTTTTGTTAAGCTGAGAAGAATGGTTGTAATCAACACTTCTCAAGGATGGAGATTTAAAATATGTCCTTTTGATTTCATGTATGAACAGCTGCTCTGTAAAGCATGCAAAGCAGTACAACTAAAGAGCTGGACTGAGCTCTGTGTTATTTCAGAACTCCTAAATTACTTGGTTTAAGTTTTTCTTGCTGAAATCAGTGGATGAATAACTTGCTGTTTATGGGTAAATATATTATGAAAGTTGTTTTTGGAGATAGGAGCTCACAGAAAGTTGATGTGAATTCTAATGAATATAATGAATATACTCCTGCAGAGTGAGACCCACTCAGGTGGACAAGCTCGACCTCCTAACTATTGACCTATTATTTTTTTTTGACTGAGTATTAGTAACAGTCTAGATGTTGTGCTTTGTTTTGCTTTTGGCCTTGTGTCTCCCAGGTTTTCTGTGGGCAAGTCTGTGTGTATGAGTCAATCCTTGTGCTGCTCTTTCAGCTGTCACAGCTTGGCCAATTAGGAAAAAAAAAAAAATAATTCTATGAAACACCTGGGGGTTTAGGTCTAATCGACAAAGAGGGGGGGGAAATAAAAGATGTCTGCCTTTTTCTTACGATCAGACAATATA